>NW_005841854.1:1507794-1511082 GCF_000455745.1 Alligator sinensis | reverse complement strand
GTTCAGCAGCAGCAGAGCAGCAGTCTGAACATGTTAACAGTGGTCAAGTCCCTTTGAGGATCTAAACCTCCTGTTTCCTACAGTCCAGGAGCCCAGCTGCTGCTCCAGCAGAGCTAAGGGCTAAAAGATGAAGCAAGACAACACTGCAAACACTTTTCGCTCTGAATTCACAAAACCGCATTCAAATATGTAAGCTTAATAAGATTTTTCATCACTGACTCTGGAAGCACACTCTTAAAACCCTGGCCATAGCCACTGCATCTTGGTTAGGCACCAACATGGTACAGCAACCAGATACCAGAGCTGGATCCAGACATGCAGGCCCACGTGGGCTCTGACAATGTGAACCTCTTTGCAGTGCCACAAACCATATGGGTCGCATATTAACAAGTGTGCTATGCTGCTAATTTGCAGTATGGGGCCAAAATTTGCTACTGGGATTTCCCGATAGCAAAAAAAAAATCCTGGAAAACCCCCCCACAAAAAAGCAGCACAACCCACAATGAAGTGGCAAGCACTGGGACAAATGCAGAGACAAAGGAGCAGGCAGCCCAAGGCCTGCTCTTCCATCTCTGTCTACTGCGGAGCCCCTGTGCTGAGGCATCTCATGCCCCACAGCCAGCCGCAGCCTGGCTGGCTAGGGCGCAGGGTGCCTCAAGACAAGGGAGCAGGCTGCCTCAGGCTGGTTGCTCCCCTGTCTCCATGTGCCGCAGTGAGGGGGCTTCACTACAGAACCCCCACACTGAGGCACATTCTGCCCCAGCCAACCACGATGGTTAGCATGGCAGGGGGAGGGACATCCAAGCCCTTTTGTCAACTGAGAAACCTGGGTAAGAAGGCAGACATCTTCCACACCGGTGTCTGACTGTGCAGAGGTATGTTCAGAGCAGGCACTGTATCAACAAGGAACTGGAACAGGCAGGAAATGGGGCAACAATTTGGCTGAACAGCCCAGGGATACCAAGACCACCCACCCACCCACACCCACACCCGTGAGGATGTGACCTCCACTTCATTTTACATGGCATTCAACTGCATTTACCCACCAGTGATTGGGGCCCAGGCTCCCACCTCCAGCCTTCTTTTGGCCAGAGCTTCTGGGAACAGTTACTAAACAGTCATGTAGACCAGGGCAACAACCTATGGCCCAGGGGTCGGATCTGGGCCATGGAACACTTGATCTAGCCCGCAGCCATGGGGCTTCAGCAGCATTCAGCCATGGGAGGCTTTGGCTGCAGGTGCTTCTCTGTGCTGCTGCAGACACGAGCACCGGCTGCGGACGCTCTCCCTGCGCTGCTGCAAAGAGAAGCACTGGCTGTGACTGGGTTCTAGCACCTGCCTTGGACCCAGAGTGGATCGTTCTGGCCCACAGCCAGACATGGTTGCCTATCCCTGATTTAGAAGATGCCTGGGAAACTCCCAAAAAATATACCAGCAGGTTCTGTTAGGCAGCTGGCCTGAAACCTGTTCCTCAGTGGAAGAGATGCCTGAATGCTCAGACAGTATGTGACTCTTGTGGAAAGTGAGACCTTACATGGGACAACAAAGGACAACTCCAAGATGCAGCTCTCTGGGAAAACACCCTATCAACTTCAAAAAGCAGGAGCAGAACAATGGGGGCAGAGGGCAGTTTTAGAACTGCACAGAGGCAACTGCCCCGGTGATACTGAAGGTAGGAATCACACATATGGGCCCATTTACTGTTCTGCAACACTGTATTGCTGCTTTTTCTTCATGAGCTCTTATATTTTTTGACTTTGGGTTTTCTCTTCCTTTTGTCTTCAAAAATCCTAAGTTTAACAAAATAGAGGTGGCAACAAAATAGGCAACAAAGCAAGTCAGGGCCATTCCCTGCACACTGAGAAGAACATGGAGGCACAACACCACAATAGGAAAATCTCCATTTTGCCTCCACTGCACTTACTAAGGCAAAGTAACTGGTATCTGGGATGAGCAGCAAGGAACTCCTCATGGGGCCTGTTTTTGTCAGGGTCCTGATGCCCGCCAGCTGCAAGCCATTCATTTCCAAACATTTTGCGATAGTCAAGCTCTGCTCCCTTTCTTTCCTGAGGAAGGATCTGTAGCGACACAAGGATGACCACATAAAAAGTGTCACTAAATGTCATTAGCTATTCGCATGTTCAGCACTTTTTTGAAGCTTTCAAGAATGATGAACTTCCGAAACCAACGAATTCATACTCAGATGTCAATCGTTGATGTTGCCATCATTACAGCATGTAATAAGAACAAAAGATTAAGGTGTGAAAGCTCTCAGAGCACAACAATTTTTATTAACTATGAAACATTTCAGATCCTTTCATGTTACTAACATCCTCTTAACACAGAAAATGTTTGAGGAAGCACATCAAGGTTGCCAACTGCACGTGCACCGTGACAACTTGTGACCAGCAAAGGGCTAAACAAACAAAACTCACTCCTGGCTTTTGTGGCATATAGAAACAAGCTTTCACGAGGTGAGTCCACATGTGCAATTAATGAGAAGCAATAAACTCTGGAATCTATTGCTATTTGCACATGCACCCAAGATCACAGCACATTGAGCCGCTTAGAGCAGCCCCAGCCGTCCAGGCACACTGGGGGTCAGCCTGCCAGTCCAGGGCTGCTCCCCCTGGGCTCAATGTGCACCAGAGGGGCTGGTTGAGGCACGAGGTGCTTCACTGTGGAACTAGCCAGAAGGCAGGCCCTGCACTGAAGCACCCTCATGCCCCAACCAGCCAGGACAGCATCTACACATGCACTGCTGCAGGTTTTTTACTCCACAGCAGGATAGTACTTGTAAATACATAGTACTTGCACAATAAATTAGTTTACTCCAGCCGAACAGGGGCACATGTATAAATGCCAAGACATTTACTGTACAGTTAATTAGTCTACTGCCCAGGATGTCTTGGGTTGTTACTAAAAGGAAAATGTGGGTCATCTGCCCTGTTAGAGCAATGACCCCTGCTTAATAGAGAGGGGAAGTAATTCCCATTCAAATTGCTTCATACTAGTTTTGTTTAACCTGTCAATTAAAAACTGTGATCTGGGACCAAAAATCCCTTTGTAAAGTCAATGTAATTTAGACACTAAAAATTCATGCTCCATGACTTGCCCACCCAATGTCACAGAAAGCCAGTGGCAATGACACAAAGAGAGCCCAGGATGCCCAACTCTGTGTGGTGGCACCATCTTCATTTCCCCATCTGTGCTCAGAGATTCATAGATGTTAGGGTCGGAAGGGACCTCAATAGATCATCGAGTCCGACCCCCTGCATAAGCAGGAAA
>NW_005841854.1:1492052-1507760 GCF_000455745.1 Alligator sinensis | reverse complement strand
CTCACCAATTCCCTTCTGTGCCCCTGTGATGAACTTATAGGCAGCCACAAGGTCGCCTCTCAGCCTTCTCTTGCGGAGGCTGAAAAGGTCCAGTTTCTCTAGTCTCTCCTCGTAGGGCTTGGTCTTTAGGCCCTTAACCATATGAGTGGCCCTTCTCTGGACCCTCTCCAGGTTATCCGCATCCCTCTTGAAGTGCGGCGCCCAGAATTGCACGCAGTACTCCAACTGCGGTCTGACCAGTGCCCGATAGAGGGGAAGTATCACCTCCTTGGACCTATTTGTCATGCATCTGCTGATGCACGATAAAGTGCCATTAGCTTTTTTGATGGCTTCGTCACACTGCCGACTCGTGTTCATCTTGGAGTCCACTAGGACTCCAAGATCCCTTTCCACTTCCGTGCCACCCAGCAGGTCATTCCCTAGGCTGAAGGTGTGCTGGACATTTTTCCTCCCTAGGTGCAGTACTTTGCATTTGTCCTTGTTGAACTGCATTCTGTTGTTTTCTGCCCACTTGTCCAACCTGTCCAGATCTGCTTGCAGCTGTTCCCTGCCCTCCGGCGTGTCCACATCTCCCCATAGCTTTGTCTCATCTGGAAACTTGGACAAAGTACGTTTCACTCCCTCGTCCAAGTCACTGATGAAGACATTAAAGAGTATCAGTCCAAGGACCGAACCCTGTGGGACCCCACTTCCCACACCCTTCCAGGTCGAAACCGACCCATCCACCACGACTCTCTGGGTGCGGCCCTCCAGCCAATTCGCCACCCACCGGACTGTGTAGTCATCCAAGTCACAGCCTCTTAGCTTGTTCACCAGTATGGGGTGGGATACCGTATCGAAGGCCTTCCTGAAGTCTAAGTATACGACATCCACCCCTCCTCCTGTGTCCAGGCGTTTCGTAACCTGGTCATAAAAAGAAACTAGATTGGTCAGGCACGATCTGCCTGCCACGAACCCGTGCTGGTTTCCCCTCAGCATAATTTTTCCTGCCGGGCTCTCACAAATGTGAGCCTTGATAATTTTTTCAAAGACTTTGCCAAGGATGGAGGTGAGACTGACTGGTCTATAGTTGCCCGGGTCCTCCTTCCTCCCCTTTTTGTTGTACTGAGAAAGAAAGAAATCCAACGCGCCATCAGCTCTTTTTCCTTCATATAAGTTGCTGAAGTATCACATACCTCAGATTTGTTTAAGAACTTCAGCTGACCTATTTTGGCAATAATTAGTTGTCTCAGTGTCTCAGGGCTCTTCTCTGGGCCCAAAGGGTTATTCCAACACTGCAGTGACTCCAGACTTTGCAGTTTATCCAGTTCATTGACAAATGACCACTGGAACAGAAGTTGGAAAGAAATGTATTATTGATTTTTTTAAAAGAGCAATCTCTGAATCAACATGAAATTTCTATTTTGTTTCAGAACAACACATACTACTAGCTTCTGCCACCAGAACCACTAGAGAAATGACTACTTGGTTCTGCTACACAAAGAATATTATTTATGTAGGTATTTATTAATTTATTTTACTTGCAACAGCCTACTAAATACCACTTTCACTGGGCTTGTTCAGTTAAGAGAACATTTTTGAAGAAACTGAAAAAAATGAACCTGTGGAAAAGCAGAGAGATCAGGACGTGTTCAACAGGAAACAAGGAAGTGGGCATAGATTATGGAATAATGAGAAAGGGAGAGGTCCAGTGAAAAAAAAATGGGTAGGTCCAGGGACCATGCATCCTTATATACAACGTACTCCTCCCTGCCCAGCCTAGGGACTGAAGACTTATCCATTTAACTCACATAATCAAACATCAGGCCCATGTTTGATTATGTGAGTTAAATAGATAAGTTGGACAGAAGACAGGGAAGGGTGGTACCTTAGAGACTAACTATATGGGGTCTCAAATCACAAGAGGGACTGAATGGAGGAGTGTGGCTGGGACTAAAGCAAATTATGACTCCAGTTCTGGTACCTGGCACCTGTATTCACATTTAATTTCTCAGACAGGGATTCAATCCATTCTCTGAGAATGAACATACACCCGCTTGGCAATGATTCACTACATTCTACCAAATACCGGTAAGCCAACACACCCATGCAGTCAACTCAGACTTGCTCACTGAGTCACAATGGGACCCAAAGAGCAGTAGCGCATCTTTCTGTGCTCGGAGGCATTTCACCAATCCAACTTGCTGCTGATAGAACTGCATGCTGGGTTTGATCTCATGATGCTACTGCCATAAGGTTAGTCTACCCAGTCACTTCTGACACAATACAAGAAGAGCTATTCCTTTGAAAAGGAAGCAATTTAAACCAAAAAAACCCTGCGCCATATGACAACTTTCTAACAGCCTCCTTTGGGCACCCTGTAAACATCAGTAGTACAGGTTCCATGGATGCATTTCCCAATGCAGAAAAGAGTATAGGATCAAAAACATAGTAGAGGATTCACAAATATAAAGAATACAATATCATGGTTTACAGGTCTATTTTAAATGCTTGAAAATCCACCTTCCCTGGATTGCCTTGGAAGGGGGAGTGACATAGAGCAGTTAGTGTTTAAAACTAGGGAATGTTTGCAAACGGAGTTTTCCAGAGAGAGAGAGCCTTCCCCCAAACACCTTAATGTTGACAGATTCTACCAAGATCTTTTGCACAGACCTTGGGTTCTGCTCCTAGTCAGTCTCCCTTGGATGACTTTTTCCTCAGCTCACGCATGGCATCCACTACCCTGGGAGGAAGCAGCATGGAAAGAGTTTGACTCTCAGGATACATCTGAACTTGATGTGTTCGGACCAAACAAGACTATACTATGCATGCAAACCAGCAGGCTGTCAAGTCTGACGGGTTTCACATGAACAGTGTGGCTCAAGATTACCTGTGACGTGCAGAATTACAAAGCCTAATCTACAGCCAGTGTTAACTTGAATCTAACCTTTGGCAGAAAGCTTGGCAGGGGGGCAGAGAGGTAAGTAGCAAGATGCCTACATTTCCAATATGTCTCTGACAACAGGGTGATTTCAGAGGAGAGCAGAAAATGCAGAACGTGCTCAGATTACTTCCAAAATAAGTTACACATGCTGGAAGGGGAGGTGGGAGTAGGGAGGCAAGGGAATGGTGTTAAGTAGCAGCAGAGGGAAAAGAGGCTAGGATGACATATCAGGAGTGGTAGCAGGGCAAATGGTAGAGGAGAGGGGCAAAGGGCCTGTCAGACTCCCCCTGTATTAACGTGCTGAGATCTGGGGAGCCCCTCCCCTTTTGGGATCATACCTCACATGAGCAGGAAGCTTGGGGGGGCGGGGGTTGGCAGCCTGGTACAGAGCCCAGTTGGTGGGCAGAGCTTGAATCAGCATACAGACCGGGCCAAGTAAACACAGCAGTATGCCATACTCAGGGAACTGCTGCCTGAGAGCATGCTAGATGGCAAGTAGTAACTGTTTACATGTCAAAGGTTTCCAAAGTGCTAATGGCTCTGGGGAACCAGGCGAGAGGGAGGGGCCATCTATGGTGTGCGTATCCCCCCATTCCCACAAAAGTCTCCTCTCACTGAAAGTTGGAGCTGTGCTGAACAGGAACTGCCTTCAAATGACCTGAGCTGTATGCCAGGCCTGCCCCACAGGAAGCATTGCACCTGCTGAATTTTACCACCTCTTCACCCTTTTTCCAGCACCTCCCCTCCTTAGGCGCATGACATTGTACTGTCACTTACCCACAACCCACACTTAATCTCCCACCAAACAGCTGCCAATCCTCGTGGCAGGAAGCCCATGCCCCACTCTTGATGCAACCTACACATAGCAATGCTGGAAAGTGGCCTGCTGAATCTCACCAAGCACATAGCTTCGCTGCACTTTGATGACAAATATGGAAATCAGGTGGAGGAGGATCATACCAGCCCCAGAAGAGCACACAGCACAGTACCGAGGTGGCTCTCATCACAGTCACAGCTCTAAGCAGCTACTCTTAGCCTGACTACCATTCAGTATGGCTCCACCTGACACAGTGAATGTCCCTGTAATGCATAAAGACTATTCCCACTGACTATTGTCATCCCTAGAGATGCACAGGTATGATATGATTACAGGGACATGTATTTTTACTCTTTATTCCTGGTTTCCCAAAGTTTGACTTTTGCTGGAAAGATCCTAGAGATCCTACCAGCTAGCTAACTTTATCTCCTCATTCACTAAGTTTGTTGTCACTGAATCAATAATGTAAAACCATTCTAAAACCCAGAATCATTTTTCACCACAATTCACTGAGGCAGAAAAACAGAGGATGTCTACTAACTTCTCAGTTTGATTCCTGGCATTGAAATAGCAGAATCCTTGGGAGGATGTACTAGATTGGAAAAGCTAATCACCATAAACACATTGCAAGACGATTTATTAAAAATATTCAAGAAAGCAATTCTGTTAAAGGTCCATTTTAAAATGTTCATAACATCAAAAAAGTGTCTAGATTATTTAAAAAATGACAGAACTATCTCTTGCTTTCAACCCTTCACTTGTCAAATACCAGTTAGACAAACTGAGACATCAAAAGAAAGATCAATGGAAAAAAAAACTTATTTTTTAACACTTCACCAATTACAGGTACAGCGGTGAAAAGAAATGTTAACAGGTTTATCAAATCCACAACTGTCCCTTAATCTTAATTCTAATTTGAATGTGAATATTAATTCCCCATCTGGCAATATTTGCTCTGGCGACAAGATCTGGATGAATGAAACAGTCCTACAACTGGAAAATGAAAGCAATTAAGGTGCCTCAAATTATAAAATCCCCAAAATACCTCTTATGTCCTTAACTGTTGCTATGATTAAAGGAAATTCAGGGAAAGAAATATTCTACTTCTAAACAAATTAACACCAATCAAGAAAATAATCCATGGTTTAAAATCAAGCCTAGAGCTCATAATAATATATAAAATGCAATTAGGAAAATTGATAAGCAAATTTCAAAAAACAGGTCTAATAAAAACAAAGTTCTGAATGGTAAGAATTTTATTACAATTGATGAATTGACAGAGTCTCTGACCAACAAAAAACTTCTTCTAGTTCTGTTAAACACAACTCCATTAGAGATAAAAACAAAAGATTGAGAGCAAAATATTTAATTATTTAATCCACAGAGAATCTGATGATTTTTAGCCAAAAGATTTAACGTTTCTCTTTGGGTACTAGAAACCAGGGTTATTTATGTATCCATGCTGCAGTCCTTAAGACAATAAACTAGATTAACTCCTAAAACCAACTCATGGGGCACATCCAGGAGAGCATGGTCATGCAGTATGTGGCACTGCAAACATGTTTGAAGCGACACATAGCGCACGTCCGGTGTTCTCTGTGCTGCAAGGGCACACTACTCAAGCATGCGCTGCACTGTTTTTTTTTCTTGCGGGTTTTATTGACCCCTGGATATCCAGGGGTCAAAAAAAACCCATGGGGGAGGGAGAGGGGGAACAGCGAGCAGCGCTCTTGGGCACCAAGCACTGCTGAAAAGAGGAGCCGGGCGACTCAGAGCCACACTCCACTGCCAGCCAGGCTCCATGCAGCAGAATCGCCATGGCTGCAGTCCTGGAAGGCCCCTAGAGCCCCAGGTAAGGCTGCTGGGGCCAGCACAATGCTGGCCCCAGTTACGCCTACCGCCTCTGGGGTAACTTGCCATGTGCCAAAGTGTGCATGGCATGGGCATTCCCTGGGGACAAGCAGCTGCGGTACAAGGTGCGCCACTGATAGTTGTCCCCGGAGAACCAAACATCCATGCACGTCTGGATGCACCAATGGGAGAGTTATGTTGGGTACCTCGTAATAATCTGGGCAGCAATTTGTCCACTTAGGGTAGAAATTAAAGAAGATACTCTACCTCTCCGAAGTAAGAAATACAATAGATAATTGAGGACATTAACTCTTACCAACAATTGTCTAGTCATGTATATATTTAACAAAGTAAAACCAAAAAGTATATTTGCCATTCCTTATTAAACAACAACAAAAAAGAGAAAAAAAGAAAAAGAAAGGCATTATAATCTTACTTACCTGTGATATTTTGTTGTTATCTACTACAAGATGTTTCAACGAAGGAAACATTTTTGCCTTTTTCCCTAGGAAAAAGGGAATAAATTTACAAGATAATGACGACAATTTAAAGTCTTCTAAAATATGGAAATGTAACACACAATGTTTACTTTACATACCAAATTCAGCATCAGGAAAGCATACAGAAGAAATTCCAGTGTCTGAAAGTATTAGTTTTTCTAATCTGAAATGTAGATGTTAAAGTATGTTTGTTAAACATTTTAGTAAAAATACTGTCTTTTTTATATGCAATGATTTCTTGTCAACCCTTTTACTGCATACACTGTGATTTTTGAAGAGTACCAGTACCAGCAGGTAGGTTGGTTATCAGTTTAGTTACCAGTTTACTAATTATCAGTATTATTAATCTGGCTCCATATTTTTAATGGATGCAAAGCTAAATGCTGCTTAAAAGAAAGCAATTTTTTTTCCTCAATCGAATGCTCAAAGGCAGAGTAGCATTTCATGCTATCTCAAAGTTGTAACCACTACACATTCAGCTGAACCACCTCTTATAGAAAGTGATGTCTCCAAGATATATCTCTGTCCTTGGAAGGGTCTGAACAATTCTGAATTGTTATGACGGGTGGGATGGGAGAACAAAAATAAAATAAATTACAAAAATCAAATGAAATTGGCAGTAGAAACATGCCTTCATTTTGTTTGAATATTAAACGTTATAAAAGTGTGGAAATAAGGGTGTTTTTTTTCTTTTGTGGTGCACAACTGAAATATTTAACATAATCCGGAGGGAGGGGGTCCAATCTTGTTTTTTATTAAGTCAATATTATCATACTTCAGTCCACGAAGTATACATGAACTAATACATTTATGGAACATAAAAAAGAATTTGCAGTGAAGTTCTCTAACAGATACCTGGGGAGATGTGCTATTAGATGCAGCTGATTTCCATCAATTAACTGGTTGCTTGAAAGGTCTAGCAATTTCAGGGTCTGTAGAACATTAGTGGGCCTGCAGAATTAAAAACCATAACTACATTTTAGAGTTGTTTTAAAATACTTACACTCATTTACACTTATATAACTGAAATAACTATTTGCACAGGTAAGTGTCTCCACTCAAATAACATATCAAAGGTGTATTATACAAGATTACCATGGCAATGGTAATTCAGGCACTGCTGGAATTGAGTTTAGTATTTTTTCCAGACACATCATATCCTTATGTACACAGTATAACAATCATAAAAAGCTGACTTTAGCATTTAAGCTGAACCTCATACCTTTCTAAAACTGTAATATCATTAGATGCAAGGTACAATTCTTCAAGTGCTGGCCACCCTGGAGCACACAGAAGAACCTAATAGGAAAACTTCATTTAGTATAAAATAAAGGTAATAGCATTTGTATTCGAATGTGTGCTTCAAATAAGCATAAGACACATTCAAAACAAACTGTAGCTCTTACAAATAAGCAATCTGCAAGACTTTCTAATTCAATGGCTCTCCCATCTTAACAGTGATTTTGGATCTGTTGACTGTGGATGGAAGAAGTCAGCAGCACTTTGCACAGCCAGCAAACCCAACATTACTGAACTATACTGGGTCTGTACTTCAAAACTGACAGTGTTCCTATTCTAATTTTAAAATGATGTAGTAATGCCACCCCTCTCTTGCTTTGAGAGTCACTGCTTTTTACCTGAAATTTCATGTCTGATTCAAAGAATGCACAATTTGGTAAAGACCACTAAGATTAACTTGCTTCTAAGGGTGTAAACAGAAGCTACGTATTTCCCCAAGAGGAAGCCCTTTGTTTCAAGATCCTACAGAGAACCAATCCTTTGTCCCACTTTATCTTGCATACTTCCCTTGTATATAAAATGTGCTAACACTCCTACCATAATGCTGTATAATTTAAAAGTGGTTTAATTGCCAGTCATTTGAGGGACAAACCTATCAGGCTGTGTTCTCCCTGGCATTGAACAGCAATGCAGCTGGGAAGGGCTGTGCACGTAAAGGGCTTTGCAGCTCCTCTTTTGTCCCAGGTTTTGAGTTGGATCAATCCAAATTGCCTCATATGAGACATCTGTTTACAGACCAATACATTGGATTTTAAAGGTGTTGGGTACAGCCACGTTGGTCTAAGGACACGGGCAGCCAGGTTCTTTGGGTAAATATGATTTCTTTTATTAAACTAACTAATAGTTAAATTGTTGGAAAAATTGTTCTTTGCAAGCTTTTGGGTGCACACTCTTCTTCAGATATAGGGAGAGTCTGCTGGTGGTGTGCACGCTCTCCTGGGTGGACTAGAGGCCAATGAAAGCTTTCTGCAGTTTTGTATATAACCCTCTTAAACTGATAGCCCCCAAGCCACTGGTTTTCAAACTTCCTAAAGTCAAAAAACACTTTCAAATCACTTCTGCTGTGGAACCCCTATCCTTGGCTCCACAAGCCGTGTGAGCTAACATAAAACTAGGGGACTTGGCCTGGCAATAGTGGTGCACCGCCTCCTGGCCCCCTCTACCATAACCCCCAACTTCTTTGTGGAACCCCTGATGCTCTACCACAGACCCTTGAGGCTCTGCAGAACAGTTTGAAAACCAGTGCCATAGACAGTTAACATGTATTTTACCCCATAGTGCTAGACAGGCTCCCATGCAGGACTATTCAGGTTATTCAGGCCCCAAATATAACTCACGACTGTACTATAAATACACATCTGCACTCTGCACATCACACCATCTACCAGCTCAAAGAGCAGCTTTCCCTCAGGTGCCCAAACTACAGGAAGAAATGCCACTATATCTCACCTATTTTTGCCTCCAAGGTACAACACTGTCTCGTTTCCTTTGAGAAACTAAACTACCTCAGTTACCTTTCAGACTACATATCACTGATTATGAGTCACACACTTGTAATCCTATTCCGATTCTCATCCAACCATAACAGATGAAATAAGACAAAAATATGGAGTGAGCATTAGGGTTGTTTGTAGAACCATAACTGTGAATCACCTGACTTTCAAATGCACCAGTGATGCTTGCATTTCACTGGCTATAAACTATTTTACATTTTTTCTGGCTGGAGATTATATGTTGTACTTTAATCAAATGTCCGTAGGGAACTAAGGCAGTGCTTGGACACAATTTGGTTTCAGTGATCTGTTAATACAAATCTCATATGTATTTAGACCCCCGAGTGGTGTATTTAATGGGCCAATAAAACACAACCTTCAGTGCACTGAAACTGCCATAATGTGGATATTTCAAGGTTCCTTTATTTAGAAAAGCTGTTTTATAAAAAGTGTATCCTTCTACTATGAAAAACAGTTCAAAATGTAGGTATGAGAAAAACAGAAAAATTACAAACAATTCTATTCCTTGTGTTCTTATGGTGTATAGATGGTTGCGCTGTATGTTATTTTGAATAACTTTTCACCTTTCAAGTACTTTTCACATTAAATAAAAATATTTCCAGCATTTTCATATCCCTCTTCACATTCTCCAGGAGCCTAGTTGCAAACTAAGATTTTTTGGCTACCTGGGTCATAGGCTTTTTTTTTTTTGCTTTCTATTCCAAAATAGGTTGCATTTTCACAATTATTCCTAATGCAGCTTTTGCAGTAACATCTTCAAGGTGCTTCATCACAAAGCACTGCTGAAATGGCAGCCAGGTCCACTTTCAATTCGTCTTTCTCCCCTTGTCAGACTACCCAGCTCATCCAACCCCCACAGGTAGAAAAGCCATTTTCAAGTGCAAGCTTGTATTGAACTGTTGTTTACAACGGGAGTGCATTATTTTACTAACCTGACTGTATAAAGAAGCATTCAGACCTTAAAATACCTTTTCCACCCAAGGAGAGCTGGTGAGCTAGAGCTGAGCCTCACAGGAAAAGCAAGACAATTCTAAACTGCTCTTGCTAACCTGGGGGTTCTCTTTAAAAGTCAGTCACCCAGAAATAACTTTTGTCTGTATGAGAAAATCTTTGCTAAAAATCCCCATCACTGCTACCACTAGCATAGAGGAAAGCTGCTGATAGCTGCCAGTGTTTTAAGCACCATGATGTATAGACTTGCTCCGAGAAGGTTTATAAGTATGTAGTTAAAACCACCTAGGGTCTTTATCTATTCTAGTACTAATCCTACTGGTAGTGAGAGAGATGCATCTGCATCCAGCTGATTGCTTATTGGCTAGTGTAGAAATAAACACTGAACAAAACCACAAAAACCACACTCACTCTTCCATTCTTGCTGCTGTACACAATACACAGCAGATATCACTTAACAAAAGGGCAATTACAATTGGTTATGTTGAAAGGAATGGATCAGATTGGAGCACGCCTGGTGACGTTCCTCAGAACTGATCTTGGGATCATCCTGTTTAACATTTTCATGAGTGACCCTGGTACAGAAACTAAATATGCATTTATGAAATTTGCAAATGCTAGTCAGTGAGGCATTGTCAATAGAGAGGAGGGTCTGATTATCAGGCAGGGCAAATTAGATTGCCTTCTGGAAGGAAGTGACAGAAATGGCGAGAAGTTTAATAGTATAAAGTGCAAACTCAAATATTTAGGAACTAATGACAAGGCCGTCTGCTATATTACACGGGCTCACAGGCTGGAGTCAATGGAGGAAGAGGGAACTGGCTCTTCTGGTCTATTGTTGTATAGACATGAGCCATAAGTACATGCAGCCAACAGACAGACTACTGAAATCCTCAAACATATTAGTTTGGGTATTTTTAATAAAGACTGGAAAATACCAGTGCTACTATAAGAAGAAATTGGTAACACTCAATCTGGAATATTATGTGCAGTCCTCACCTATATTTGAAAAAGATTAATTCAGATCTGAGCAGGTCCAGAGAAGGGCCACTAGGGTAATTAGGGAAACACAACTTATGAAAAAAAAGCAAGAGAGCTTATCTTGTTAAGCAAAAGCAAAATGAAGGCTGAGAGGAAATGTAACTGCTCCTTATATAAATATCTGTGGGGTGAATAGCATGAAAGCAAGTTAAACAACAATACCAGGATAGGACTGAATGGATATAAACTAGTCACAAACAAATCTAGATGGATAATAGAAGCAGACTTTGAAGCATTAAAGATATCAGGTTCTAAAATAACCCTCCAAAAATAAGGGTAAGGAAGCTGATTTGCTTCAAGATGAAGCTCAACAAGGTTTACAGAAGAGACAGTAGAGTAGGAAAAATATGTTCTTGGTACAATAATCTGAGCATATTATACAAGGATTTCCATATCTGGTACTGCCCATGAAGGGACCAAAAAAGAAACTTAATCTCTATGTGGGATGATTTTAATCTGAAAATCTAGAATTTCTGATAGTCCTTTGTAGGGGCTAGGGGTTTGCTCTCTTCTAAAGCACTGGACATTGGCCACAGTGAGATGTAGGAATTTGACTGTGATGCACTGGTGTTCCGAAGGTACTAACACATTCTCAGGTACTTATATGCTAAGGCTGGTTCTTACCAGATATTCATTACCAAGTTTGGAGTCATGAAAGAATTTTTCTCTGAGTCAGACTAGCAAGGATGATGGAGGTTTTATTTGCCTTCATCTGCAGTGCAAGGGAGGGTCTTTTTTTTAGGAACCTCCTAACATTTTAACTTAATTTCCTGCTGTTGCTGTGGCAAGGTGCTGCAGGTGTCCTTGTTCTCCTGGTTCTTTATCTGTGCTGTGGTGTAGGGTTTTTTATTTAGCACTTTGTGGATGTGGTACATGAGAGAGATGGCAGTAGTGTTCTTATGCACATTTCTGGATATGGGTCATCTATAAAGGGGACAGGACTTAATGGCCCAGAAGGCTCCTTTCAGTCCTACTTCTTAAATGAATTGGAAGCGAAACTTTAAAGGTTTGTGCAAACAGCATGAAGTGTAGATGACAAAAGGCAGGTAAGGTGCTGAACAATCCAAATAAGGGGTGGACAGTGGGGGACTTTCAGGTTTGTAAGTCCCCCACTAAGTAACACTGGACAGAAAATGGGAGACTTTTATGCCATGTATATATGAGGAAAATGTAAGCAAGGTGTGAAGGAAGACTTATTAGTGAGGGAGAACACTCAGATGTTCAAGTCACTTTGCTATGTCAGAGTTTCAAACAAGCAGGAGTCACCACAGAAGTGACTGGACATTTACCAGCTCCTTTATAAACAAAGATATATTAAATGCCTACTGTGAAAGTGAACTATACTTCATAGGGAATGAAATGATCAAAGCATCTCAAGCAGTCACATAAAAGTGGCTTTGAACAATCAATGTACAAACAGCATTTTTTATTTTGCTCATCTTTATTAAAAAGATGCACCAGTGCAAATAAAACTTTAAAAAGAATCAATGCACTTTGCCACAAACTGCTAATGGAGGCACCATTAAATACAGGTTAAACCTGACTACAATTGAAAAAGTTATCCCTTGAAAAAATAACCTTTGAAAAAATTATCAAGGATCACATTTGTAGGAGTCCAGCAGGTAAAATAAATGCTAAAGGGCAACCAGCATGGGTTCACAGCAGGTAAATCCAGCCAGACTAACTTTGTTTCTTTCTATGACCAGGTTACTAAATGCTTAGATGCAGGAGTCGAGGTAGATGTCATCTACTTGGACTTAAGAAGGCCTTTGACATGGTGTTCCATCCTATTCTTATAAGCAAATTGAATGGCTGTGCCATAGATGATTACACAGTCATGTGGGTGGCAAATTGGCTTAAGGGGCGTACCCAGACAGTGGTGGTGGACAGGTCGGTATCGACCTCAAAAGACGTGGGCAGGCCGCAGCTGTTGTATTACGTCCAATTCTGTGCACCACAATTCAAGAAGGATGTGGACAACCTTGACAGGGTCCAGAGGAGGGCTACTAGTATGGTTAGAGGCCTGCAGAGAAGGCCCTATGAGGAAAGGCTGAGGGACCTGGACCTTTTCAGCCTCTGCAAGAAAAGGCTGAAGGGGGATCTTGTGGCAGTATACAAAATCACCAGGGCGGGCAGCAGGGAATAGGAGATGCTCTGTTTACCAGAGCACCCCTTGGAATAACCAGGAACAACAAGCTGATGGGGAGATTTAGGTTGGACATCAGGAAGAAATTCTTCATGGTTAGGGTAGCCGGACATCAGGAAGAAATTCTTCATGGCTAGTCTGACTCCAGAATACGGAACGGGCTTCCAAGGGAAGTGGTGTTCTCCCCTACTTTGGGGGTCTTCAGGAGGAAACTGGACAAGTACCTGGCTGAGGTCACATAACCCCAGCACTTTTTCCTGCCACTGGCAGGGGGTTGGACTTGATGCTCCACTGAGGTACCTTCCAACACTAGCATCTATGAATCTATAAATTGGCTTCAGTTAATTTGGCAAGTTGCCTGTGTAAGTGAAGATTAACTGTGTTTATGTCAGGGGTTTGAGCTACAGTTAAAGTGGCACAACTTTTATAACACAGACCAGACTTTGTTTTGGAAGACTGTGTGGTCTAACACAGCGTTTCTCAACCCATGGGTCCCTACCCAAAAGTGGGTCACAAGAATATATGAAAGGGTTGTGAACAAACTTAAAAAATACATCAACAAACTTTAAAAATGGATTCTCCTTTAAAGTAAAAAAACATGGGAAACTGACTGTGGATTTTCCCTTTCAGGTTGGCATAGTTTCAGCCTGCAAGGGGCTGCTTGGGGCCCCCCCATGCCCCACACACTCCCTCCCTGCCCCCCACCCTACACACTGGGGGCTGGGAGTAAGGGACACTGGGTCTGGACTGGCCACTGATGTGTACAAATGGGTCCTGGTACAAAAAGGATGAGAACAACTGGTCTAGTGTACTAATCTTCACTATGCTAATTTACTGAAGAAACCAAATGACTTACGAAGTAATTTCTGTTTATTTGTAGAAGTCAAATATTTATTACCTCCACCCATGTTACTCCAGTTCGATTAAGTGCCAGAACTCTCAGCTTGTCAAACGTACCAGATCCAGGGGTTGCAGCAGATGGAAATTTCATTTTGTTTTCACTGTACCAAAAGACCAAACAGATTCTTAGCATAAAACAAATCAAACTAAAATATTTGGTCAATTCACCAATTTAGAATAACATACTTGGGGGGGAGGAGGGGAAGAACACTTAGAATTAAATGAAATTAAAATTAAGTCAAGACTATAGTTATTTAAAACAGTCCATATTGTTTATAAAAAATGTTGGTAGTTTGAGTTCAGACTATGTCCTTGACCATTTTATTTTCCTCCTCCGCACATTTGTTGTTCCTTCAAGTTCATGACAAGGTGAGTGGCATTTTTTAAAATTCTGGAGAGAAGAATTGTTGGTTTTGCTAAAAGAAATAAATGTGACGCGTAAGATTTCACACTCAACATTATCAACCCTGTCTGTAGTTAAAAACAAGTTATCTACATAAATGATCAAATCACCAATAAAATATTAGGATTTCAAAGGATTCCATATCATCATAACAAAGAGGTAACATTAGAAAGCAAAACCTTATACAATTAAACAGCTTAATCCTTACACTAATTCTAGGTTCCATTTCCCCAACATCTTTTGCATTCCCTCCTTTAAGGCTTGTCTGTATGAGGACATTTTCTACATAGCTGTTCCAGTAAACTTCCTAATGCAGACAATCTCTTGGAGATCTGATGGCAGGCTTCCTCAGTTGCTTTCTCCTCCCTATGCTTCTATCCCATCCCTCCCCACCCCCTTCCCAAATTGTTTATACTGAAATGTTACAATCATTTAGAAAAAGCTGTAAATTAGAAAACGAACAAATTTATGACAAAAAGGGCCAACCAAATGGAAAAAGCCATTCATGCTATCCCTGTTTAAAGTTATTAAGGTTTAGGTTTGTCACGGGATATATGTGAGTTTCAACAAATGGTAACATGCCAGGCATTAAAGAAATTTGTCTCAGGGTAAAAATGAGGGGTCTTCCAATGAAAATGATAGATCTGTGACAAAGAGGTTACTCTTTAAAGAGGAACTTCTTTGTCCTGCCAAAAAAATATTAACATCTAGCCAGGTAGAAAGACTCCCACAACCCCACTGTGCTCTGTTCTTCTTCTCCCCCTCCAAGGGGAGGTAGGGAAAACAGATGGCTCCATGCCAGCTTGCTAAGAAGCAAGTTATCAGGGAGGTAGGCAAGCTGCCCTGTCTGTCACTAGCAGTTGTGCCCAGGCAGGAAAACCAGTGTCACTGACCCGTCAGGTTGCTCTCTCAGCACACCCACCAGCCCAGGGGTGGAGTGCCATTCAGCAGTGTCCTGGCTCCCAGGGTTAATGTGTGCCCTTTGAAGATCCCAGCATTCCTGGGCTGTGGGTGCACGCTTTGAAGGTCCCTGTATGCCTGCTACCCAAAAGCAGGACCGCTGATTACCAGTAGTCATTTACATGTCAACTAATGCCACTTCCAACCCAACCCATGCTGCACCAGTCAACAGGCAGTGGCAGTCCAGGATCCTGAGCTGTGGGAGTACTGGGGTTGTGTGCATGCTGTTTTAAGGTCCTAGGACTGTCCATGACCACCACCCAAGTTCTGATGAGCCCTCTGAAGGTCTGAGTGCTCCTAGGGGTAGGCACTCTCAGCCTGGATACCAAGAGCTGCAGACATGCTCTTTGAAGGTCCTGGCACCATGGGCTGCCAACATACTCTCTGAAGGTCCCAGGGGGGC
>NW_005841854.1:1490262-1492042 GCF_000455745.1 Alligator sinensis | reverse complement strand
CATAACAGCTGCACTGGCACGAGCCTCATTAGTAGCTGCCTGTATTAAGAGCTAAGCTCTGTTAAAGCAGCCTCTCATTGAAAAACGTTGCTGATCCCTGCAATAGATGCATAGTAACTAGCTGCCTGTCCTAGGGGTAGGAAATCTTTTTCAGCTACACACTAGAAAGACCCATCCCAGGTCAGAAGTGAGTGCGCTAGGACCTGTCCATCAGCTTATCCCTACAATGGCAAGAGGAAACACCTGTGCTGAAGCCCTCAGCTACCAAATGCTGCTAAAGGCCCATCTCTGCAGACTAGATTGAATAGTTCTGCAGGGTGGATCTGGCCCACAGGCTATCAGTTGCCAACCCCTGGCCTAATCCATTACCTTGCTTCTGCATCCACCAATGCTAGCTAAGACCATTAGCTGAATATTTAAATGAGTACAATCAGTTTTACTGTTGACATTTAAACTCATCTTCACCCTTCAGAGTGAATGCTCCACTCAAGTAAACAGAGAAGCTCACATCTCTGAGTTATTGTTTCAGGTTGTGGGAAGCACAAGGACAATGCTGTATCAGTTTGCTTCTAGTAGGTTTTCTTGGCAAGCATATGCTAAACTTTTTTTCTTAGCAAAAGAAAGCTAAGATGTCATAGCGTAAAGTCTATAGCAAATATATTGGCCATGTAGCTGTAAAAAAAACAAGCCCTGCCAAGAACTGTTTTCTTGACAGTTGTACTAAAGTGGGAGTATCTACACATGCTATTAATTCAAAGTAGGCTTACTAGGTCGTTTGACCCCAGTACTCTTTCCTGCCATGGCAGGGGGTCGGACTTGATGATCTACTCAGGTCCCTTCTGACCCTACAAACTATGAAACTATGAAACAGTAAAAATACTGTGCAGTAAGCCTACCCGGGAACATATCTACATGTGCTCCCTCTTGGGAAGGGACTTGCTCCTGCCCTGCTTTGCCCCCCTGCATCAGACAGGGGGAGCTCCAGGCTCCCCCTGGGTGCTAGCCTGGGGGCTAGCAGGGAGCACAGAGCTGGTCCCCATGTGCACGGGGCCAGGAGACCTCCGTCAGCTCCAGTGGCAGCTGTCCCCTGGTCCCATACACATCATGGGGACAAGTCCTGGGCCCAGCAGAGCTTCCCTGCGTAGCCTGGAGTTGGCCAGGAACTGTCCCATTCTGGGGCAGGTCCCAGCCAGCTTCATGGTGGGCAGCCCAGAGCTGGCTGAGACCTGCCCCAAAATGGAACAGTTCCCAGCCAGCTCCAGGTTGTGCAGGGAAGCAGGGAGTTCCTGTAGGGAGCTGGCAGCTGAGCAGTGCCAGAACAGGGTGGAGGTGGGGGACATGGGAGTCTACTACAGACCTCCCAACCAAGGGGAAGAGCCTGACTGAATATTCTGGGGTCAGCTTGCAGAGGCACTTAAGGCAAGGGATGTAGTTGTCATGGGTGATCTAAATTACCCGGACATCTGCTGGGAGGAGCAGACAGCCAGGTCGGACCGCTCACGGGGGTTCCTGGCCAAGATACAGGACCTCCACTTAACCCAGGAGGTACAGAGTCCTACCAGGGGGAATGCCCTGCTGGACCTGGTCCTGGCCACAGGTGACGACCTGGTAAGAGGGCACCAGGTCCTCGACCACCTGGGCGATAGCAATCATTGATTGCTGGAATTCACCATCCAGCTAAGGGTGCCAAGGGCCTGCGTCAAGGCAGTAGCCCTAGACTTTAAGAGGGCCAACTTCAACAAGTTGAGGAGATTAGTGGGAGAGGCGCTGGGGTTCTCGA
>NW_005841854.1:1479420-1490066 GCF_000455745.1 Alligator sinensis | reverse complement strand
AGGAGGATAACTCCACCGCTCGGGTCTGTAGGGGGGCTGTTAGAAAAGCTAAGGCAGATATGGAGCTAGGGTTAGCGTCAAGGATCAAAGATAATAAAAAGTCCTTTTTTAAATATATAGAGAGAATGAAGAAGGCACCGGGTAATGTGGGGCCCCTGCAGGATAAGCTTGGCAATCTGGTGGTTGCACCAGAGGAGAAAGCAGACCTCTTTAACAAATTCTTTGCCCCCATTTTCCTATGCAGGGACCAGGACTCTCTGACCAGGATTCCAGATGGACTTGGGAGAAACGTTGTCAGACCTAAAGTCAGGGAGGACCGGGTTAGAGAGCTTCTGGAGGGGCTGGACGTGTTCAAATCAGCAGATCCAGATGCTCTCCACCCCAGTGTGTTGAGAGAATTGGCAGGGGTTATTGCGGGGCCCCTGGCACGGCTTTACAAGCACTCGTGGTGCTCTGGCCAGGTGCCAGATGACTGGAAGAAAGCCAACGTGGTCCCCATCTTCAAAAAAAGGGAAGAGGGAGGTCCCGGGCAACTATAAGCCCATTAGTCTTACTTCAATCCTGGGGAAACTCTTTGAAAAGATCATCAAGGAGCACATCTGTGATGGGCCAGCAGCAGAGATAATGCTCAAGGGCAACCAGCACAGTTTCATTAGGGGCAGGTCCTGCCAGACCAACCTGATTGCCTTCTACGATCAGGTCACAAAAGCACGGGACACAGGTGTCGCGGTGGATGTAGTCTTTCTGGACTTCAGCAAGGCCTTGACCTGGAGGGAAGTGGGCAGTGGAGTCCCCCAGGGCTCGGTCCTTGGGCCCGCACTGTTCAATTTCTTTATTAGTGACTTGGACAACAGGGTAAAAAGCAGCCTGTTTAAATTTGATGATGATACCAAGATTTGAGGTGAGGTGGGCACGCTAGTAGGGAAGGACAGATTACAGCAGGACTTGGACAGGTTACAGGGGTGGGCTAACGAAAATAGGATGGGTTTCAATACTGATAAATGCAGGGTGCTGCACTTGGGCAGTGGGAACCGGCAGCACACTTATAAGCTGGGAAACTCCCTTCTTGAGAACACGGTGGCAGAAAGAGATCTTGGAGTCATTATTGACTCCAAGATGAACATGGGCCGACAATGTGAGGTCACGGTCAATAGGGCTAACCGTATCTTGTCGTGCATCCACAGATGCATCTCTAGCAGGGCAAAGGAGGTGATCCTCCCCCTCTATGCAACACTGGTCAGGCCGCAGCTGGAGTAGTGTGTTCAGTTCTGGGCGCCACACTTCAGGAGGGATGTGGACAGCATTGAGAGGGTCCAGAGGAGGGCCACCCGCATGATCCAGGGACAGCAGGGCAGACCCTATGAAGAGAGGCTACGGGACCTGAACCTGTTCAGCCTTCGCAAAAGGCGGCAGAGGAGGGACCTGGTGGCCGTCTATAAACTCACCAGGGGGGACCAGCAGGGTTTGGGAGAGACCCTGTTCCCCCTAGCGCCCCCCGAGGTAACAAGGAATAACAGCCACAAATTGTTAGAGAGTAGGTTTAGACTAGACATCTGAAGGCACTACTTCACAGTCAGGGCGGCTAGGATCTGGAACCAACTTCCAAGGGAAGTGGTGATGGCTCCTACCCTGGGGGTTTTTAAGGGGAGGCTTGATGTCTACCTGACTGGGGTCATTTGAGCCCAGTTTTCTCTCCTGCCCAGGGCAGGGGGTCCGACTTGATGATCTACAAGTTTCCTTCCGACACTACTTCTATGAATCTATGGAGGAGGGTTCAGAGAGCTACGCCATCCTGGTGCTGCTTGGCTCCCACATCCTGGGGGAGCTGGGAGCTAAGTAGTGCCAGGACAGGGGGAATTCCGAGTCCCCTGTGGCCTCCTAGCATAAGGGTTGACTGGGAGCAAATTTCCTCCCGCCCAGTGTCTACACATGCAATGGTATCTACCGCGCAGATAGTTTGCTACCTGTATTCATGGGCAGTAACTAACTACCCAATAGATTAATTTACTGTGCAGTAAATGTGCATATGTGTAGTCAGTGACACCTTACTGTGCAGTAGATAAGTCTATTAAGTCTAGACATAAGAAAAAACTTATTCTCTGCCAGGGTTGCCAGAATCTGAAACACACTCCCCAACAGAGGTGGTGCAGTCACCATCCTTGGACGTGTTCAAGATGAGGCTGGACGGGTACCTTTTTGAGCTTGTCTGAGCCCAATAACTTCCTGCCCACAGCAGGGGACTGGACTTAATGATCTTACAGGTCCTTTCCAGTTCTATGATTCTACTGCGCAGTAAAGTGTCTCATGTAGACACATCCAGTGATAAGTGCAGTCTCAGGCCTCCTCCCTCAGTACATTTGCAACTGCCTAAAAATTACTACTGATTTATAAAAAGTGTACTTTTCCAAGGTTCCAGCTGCCTCTGACAGTCATGAAAACAAAATTAGACTATCCCCAAAGCAACAAAGTCACCTTTGTCCCACATATCTCTGATTGCTCTCAAATCTCTCAAACCTATTAGATAGGCCTAATGACAAAAACAAAGGACAGATCTCAATTACAAGGGAGGCAAAATAATCATAAATACAGATCACCTTAGTATCATAGGAATATAGGTCTGGAAGGGACCTCATGAGATAATCTAGTTGAGGGGTGTTTTAACCTCTGGCCCACAAGCCAAATGAGGCCTGGGAAGGCATTGCATCTGGCCTGTGGGGCTCCCATGGATTGGGAAATCTGGCAGAGAGACAGCAGTGGCCACCCTTCCCTGCTGCCAAATTCCCATATCCCCTCCACCACCACAGCCAAATCTGGGGTAGGCCATGCCCCCTACTCTCTGTGCCACTGGGCTAAGGTCAAAGCTGGGCCATGCTCCCTTTCTGGACCATGTCCCCTCCCCTGAGGCAGGGCTGTATTGAGCCAGGCTGCCCCCTGCCCCCTCTGTGTGCCTGGATGGGGCCCTGCCACACCTGCCCTAGATGCCAGATAAGGGCCACTGGATACATCTGGCCTTTGGATGGACCGGCACTGCCCATCTGACCTGCCAAAAAAAAAGTTGAGCACCACTGATCTAGCCCAATTCCTGCTCAAGGCAGGATGATCCCTGACTAAACCATCCCAGTCAAATTTATCTAACCTGCTCTTGCAAATTTCCAGGCATGGAGACTCCACATCTTCTCTATGTAGCCTGTTTCAATGCTTGACTAGCTCATAGTCAAAAAGTTCCTCCTCATTTTCAACCTAAATTTCCTTTGCTGCAGGTTAAGGTCACTGCTTCTAGTCCTGTCCCCTATAGCCAGAGACCCATCTCTACCCTCTCTGTAATTGCCCTTTGAGTATGCAAGAACTTTTATCAAATTCCCCTTCAGTCTTCTTCTCCAGACTAAGTAATCCTAGTTCTTTCAGCCTGTCCTCAAAAATCATATTTTCCAGGCCTCAAATCTGTAAAGAACAATTATAGATTATTAATTTTTCTGCCTAAGTATTTCTGATTAGGCTCCCATCTTTCCTCTTGCAAAATTACATCCAAAGACAGCTAGTTATGAGAAAACCTCAGGATCACACTCTGGCCATGTCTACATGAAAGGTTATGATGCCTGACAGTAACACCCTAAAGGGCGCAACACAGTTTTGAGCTGGCAACCAGATAATTCCAGAAGCAGTCAATATAGGGAGACATGGGCAGATTAATTAGTTTAGGGACAGATTATTTCACCTCATTATTCACCAGTGTTAAATACCCCACCTCAAATACCACATGGACACAGAAACCCTACTTCCAGTTTAGGAGGCACAAAGCAGCACAGCTTGCTTGAGGGCACCACTGTTGGGCACTGCAAGTCTACAATATAGAATGACCCTGGATGAATTTGCCCCCATTATATCTTCTTCTAAATCCATTGGGGTGGGGGAACCCTCCACACATTTGGGAACATCTGTGCTAATCTGTGAATTTCTTCCCCATCTCCTGGCAATACTGCTCCATTTAAAGCCACCTTTTTCCCTTGGGGGCAGGGGGGAGAGAAGGGGTGGGGGCGTTATTTGTAGAGCAGGAACTCACTGACACACAAATATTATCAGAGAGACTTTTCCTGTTACTCACTGTGGTCCAACATTCTAGCCAGAATTGTTTCAGGGCAGGTGGGCTGGGCCTCAGAGTATATTTCAGTTTGGTACTGAACAGACATTCTTAATAAAACATATTTCTCTAGATAAAAATCAGATGCCTGAAAAAAGCTGATTTTGGGATAGACATGAAAAACCAACAAACAAACAAACAAAAAAACCCCGGGAGATTAAATCCCAAAGTAAAAAGCAATCAGCATAAGCACAAAAAAAAAATCCCAGAAAACGAAACTTAGACTAAAGCTTTCCTACAAGAGAATCTTTAAAACTTATCTGAACGAAAACACAAGAAAAAACAGGTTTGAAAAACACCAGATAATTAATAGTTAGCTCAAGTTCACAACAACCAAGTGAGCCCTCAGTACTTGAACAAGGCATGAAGGTGTCACCCTGGAAGCAGCAAAGCAGTTTAACATTCTTTGTTATAAAATTCTACAGAGCACATCTTACTATGCCAACTTGAATTTTTAAAACTCTGGTTCCTAACCCAACACACTTTAAACAGTATGTCCTCCTTTTTTATTTAAACTGTTATATTTTTATAAACTTTCTTTAAAAGGATTCAATTTCCCTGTTGACATTTACAAGAACTTTTTAGACAGTCTACTTCCTCCAATCTGCTTGGAAACTCTGGAACTAGCTAGGTGCAAAGTACTGTCAAATATGTGAAGTAGACTAAAACAATAAAGGCATATTTGTACTTTTCAACTGTAGCAGTCTTGTGAAATAATAATCACTTTTCTAATAGAATCATGATTTGTCAAGTTGTACAGTATTTTCTTCAAGCTTTGAAACAAACTGGAATTTAGGACTACCCCCATATTTCTGGTTTTGGCAAAACGATGCACAAAACCTCCTTGGGGATCTAGTCCTTCCTCAGTATTCAATACTTCTGGAAGATATGGCAAGAACAGAAAAAAATAAGAGCCAATTTATAAGAAGTAGCCAGGCACTTAACTCCCATTATTTTTTAAAGGAAATTTAGATCCTTAAATCAAGCTTTCATTTAAGTATCAAGCCATATATCCCTAACAAAAGAAGCAGAAATAAAAAATACATATCGTCATACCTGAGATGCAGTATTTCCAGATTCTGTACCTGACTAGCGATATCTATCACTGTTTCCCACGATGACAACAGATTTTTTGATAAGTCTATACTCTTGATAACTGAGAATTCACATTAAGAAAATATATCAGAAATATATCAGAGACCAGAGCTATACCTTTAGATAAAGATAAAGCAAGCTATATCTTTAGCTATAAACTTACTTTTGTACGAGTATACAATTTTGATGTCCTAAAACAGTATAATTTCTACTATGTATTTTAGTAACATATAACTACAATACACAGGAGCTTGAATACCTTATTCATTACACACACACAGCTTCTTGTGCCTACAAAGCTCTTCTCCAGCAATTACATTAAAGATTATATGGCTTTGTCCTATGCCAGATTATTTTTAAAAATTCCCATAATTTCTACCACAACTGCACCTTCTGAAGTCTTGAGTCAATGACAATAGTTAATTAAATAAGCATAGTTCCCTACCCCCTCTTTTCTACCCAGTAACCCTATTCCAAATATATTCTAGGATTTTAAACAGTAAAAAGAATGAAGATTGAATTACACCCCTATATACAATGCAAAGTAATTAAACTGATCTGAAAATAACCGTTTGATAATAGAATATAATTGCTTAATTTCTATAAAGTAAGTATGGAATGCTAAAAACATGTTTTATTTTAGTAAGTGGTAGTACATAATACAGCACCTTTAGAAAAGGATACTAGGACACGTTCTGTTAATTTCCTCCTTCTGACCTACATGGCTCACTGCACATTCTCTCACTGAGATGTTTTCCAATTTGTTCAGCTGACTATATGAAAAAGTGTCAAATTATAAACAAAGAGAAAAATGGCAGATGAATTAGAAGCACATTGATATTAAGCCTAAACAGGATACATTTTTTAAAAACTTTTTTGGGGTTGCTATTATGAAAACTATTTATAGCCAGATAGTTGTATCATCTTCAACTGATCACAGAAACACTCTTTTGACCAGGGTAAAAGGCAGAAACACTGGAAAAACAATGCTGGACAAGTAGCAAAGAAAATGACTCCATCCATCTGGAATCAAATTCAAGTATGAAAAATGCAGTTACCCAGTTTGGAAACTGGTCAGCGCACCAGCATTAACATTACAAGTTTTGCAAAAGATCAACTACAAGAATGTTAATCAGTTGTTTTATGCCGCTGACAAAAATGGCATTTTCAATTGATCAGCAGCCTCTGAGGCGCACAGAGCAGGAAAAATTGGTTGAATGTCAACTCAGAGAGGAAGAGTGCCATCTACTGAATTGTCACTACCAAGATGCTGCAGGTGCCCCACAGGGATAACAGTGTACAGGCAGTTTGTTCCTTATCATCAAAAACTAGTTCACCTTCTCCTCCTCCTCTGCCCCATACACAGCAAGGAGTGACAGAAGCTACTTAGAACAGGTGAAGACAGCCCCTTGCCATTTGGTACTCTGGCTTTCTGCCTCTCCCTTTTTTATTTAGAGAGTATAGCATGGAGTACTAACATTTAAAAAAATATACCCTGTACAACATTAATAAAATATGAATATCGATTTATGTATGATAATTGTTAATTTATTCTAATTCTCGCTCTTCTCTTATCCAAGCCCTCAAATGCCTGTCATCACCTCCTGTTGTGTGAAGTCAAATTTAAGTTTGGAGCAACTAGACACTGGGATCATGTCTTGCATATCTGTATGCCAACAGTAGTGCTATATTAGCATCTCCCAACCAAGCACAGTACTGCTGATTTTCTGAAATCCTAGAAAATTAAATCTCAAGGTAACATGCTAATATGAGCCAGAAACCTCAACAACTAATGGACATTCTTCATCTGATGGAAGATAGCTGGCTTATGTTAATAAGTATTACATATACATGTGAAAGGATCACTAAAAACAGGAAGAGTTGCAAATTTATATATCAAAAGTTCATAAAGGAACCTTATGGCCCCATTTTTTTTTCAAAAATAAACCACTGTAGTACTAAATATAACATTTAGTCTTGTCAGCCTGCATAAATTACTGGTAAGGAATGCAAAATATATGCATGTGATAAAGATGCTACCAGCCAAAGAGCTTCGTTGTCCTTTACAGGTCAAGTGCCTTTCCTTTGCCCTTCGGATGAATGTTAAATGTTAAGAATATAAAATATATGACACTCTCATGGACCCAGAGGGACAGCCTTCCATCTTCAGCTCCTTCTGTGCAAAAATTAAGTTTATTTCCTACCTATGGGGACTTTTTACCATCTTGCACCATCTACACTTTTCCCAGAGCCTGACGAAGGGACTTTGATCCCAAAAGCTTGCAAAAAAGGACATTTTTCTTGCCATTTTCCAGTTGGTCTAATAAAAGGTATCATTTTGGAACCAAGAGTTCTAGTTTTTTAATATCTTTTCGTCTCAGACCAACATGGCTACCAAGTACACCCATGAAACAATGTAAAATAACACTTTTAACGCCCCCCCAACCCATGCACTTGATATATCTATGTAATCTTAATATAAAGATTATCTTAATATATTATTATATAATGATTATCATAATATAAAGAACTACCCATTAAATTTATTGTTCATCTCATAGTTTTGGCCATTTCATTCAATTGGAAACAGTTTTAGTGTCTATCCCAAATAATGTTCACATTCTCATTTCATGGTCTTGCTTAATGTGGGCTCAACCCTACAGGCAAAAGATTAACCCCACCCCTAAAAAAATTTTAATTGAAAACAAAAAATAAAGATAATTTACATTCATATAATTTTGTAAAAATAAGGTGACCCAAAAATCTTGATATCAGGCCCACGTTATCCAATCCTTTGAATATTTAAAACAGAATTCAAAACTATTTTATCAAATATAGTGCTAAGAATATATATCAGTAATTTAGGGTAACATTACAAAGATGTCATATTTATCCTCAAAGAAATTATTATAAGCCCAGGTAAGTTATACATTAAGCATAACCTAAAAGAAACCCAAACACATTAAGATATGGAAATGCACAAAGCAACCTTATTTGTTCTGGCAGATTAACTTCCCATACATTAAATACTCACTGGAATCTTGCGCGTGAGCAATATATTTGAATTATATTTAGGATTAATAGCCTTTCCTTCCTTATTGTCCTTATTTCTCTTTTAGCAGAAACCTTAATTCTGTCCTGTAGTGATCATTCATATCATTGTAGGCCCAGACTGGATTAAATTTTCTTAAATACATTTTTCCTTTCATTCAGTCAATAGCATTACTAGATCAAAGTTAAGGTGGTTTGTCCATATAAAAACACTAGGAAATGGCAACCGTTTGGAAAGAGGACAATTTTTTGTGGAGTTCTCCGTAACAGAGCATTGTATCCTTTAGTTTCTGCTTAAAAATAAAGTTACCATTTAAGAATGATAGAAAAATGGCCATTAATCCTAAAAATGATTCAAATGTAGTCAATGCACAATGTTTTAGTGAGTTCTAACTATATAAGAAAGTTGAATTATAATAATCTGTCACTGGGATCTATAGGAACTAAGAAGGCCTCACACTAGATGCTACAATTTAAGGACCCATTTTTAAGTTTACTTTCTAAAAAAGGCTGTGTATAAACTCTCAGAATAAAACAACCCCCACAATATTTCCTTAAGTACTGTATTCTGGGAAAGATGCATTGTTCTCATCTATAAGAGGTTGACCCCCAATTAAAGGCAAAACTCAACTCAGCATTAATGCCTTCCTCCCAACAAACTTCAGAGTTACAAGTATATATTACACTTGCCTTTGTTCCTCTAAAACTGAGTCAAAGCCAACAAGTTCCACAGTCTTCTTTCCAAGGACTAACTCATCGTCTTTCCCACATGCCACATCTTGTTCATCATTCAATCCATAGCGGTTCTTCACTGCAGTAAGAAAACCCACACCAAAATTTACCTTGTCTGGACGGATAAAGGACCCCCCTGTAGGATGCCTGGAAGAGAAAGGGCGGAAACATAAAAACAATTGTCAGTCTATGATTATACTGGTAGTTTCCTGTCCTGAAAGTTAAGCAATTTGTATTTTTATTTTAAATAAGAAAAAACATGGGATTATTCCTGATGTGGCAGAATACAGTTATTCAGTTTCACCACAGACATGTAAACAAAGCATACATAATCTCTGGAGTGCTTCAGTACAGCACTGTATTACTGACAACACTTGAACTGCTACAATGAAATAGAGACCATGCAAGAATGAAGGCCTAGAATCCCAAAGATACTTCAGGCAAGTCCATACCACTACCTTACCATGTCAGGTGGTTGCTGTACAGAAACCTTCTGCACTGGCTCTTGAAACAGAAGTATTACAGTGCCTTCGCATGGAATAGCAAGATGACAAACAATGCCTTTCCATAAAGCTAATTAGCCCCAGAACAGTACTAAATGAACATGGCTACACTATTTCTGGTCTGGGAAGCAGCATGTACAAAACAGTGTGGCATTTTTCAACATGACAAAGAGATACAGACATGCCTGTAAGCACCCAAATCCACCATTTCAACACCACTATCCAGCTGCTACATAATCCTGTAAACCCCTGAGGCAGCTAATGTATTTTCTTGCACACAACTGTGGTTTTTAAAAGGCAGAATGAAGAAAAAAGGTTTTTTTTCAAAAGTTATGACTGCAGAGAGCACAAACAGAGCCTAATCTGACTCACTTGCTTAACTAAAAGCCTAGCTGAGACTGAATACTGGAGTCCCTGGTTGGACCTATAAATTTTGAAAAGAGCTAAAGAGCTGTGAAACAGAAAAAATAATCCAGAACCTAGCAGACAGCAAAACTGCGCTAAGAAAGGTTATAGGCAGACAAGGTTTTTTGGGTGAATCTGATATCCTTTATTAGACCAACTTAAATTGAAAGTTGAAACTAAGAAAGGTTAGTTTGATTAGCAAAATATCAAGACCATTAAAAAGGAAAGACAGTTGTTAACACCTCTGAAGTGAATCAACCGACTTCCTCAGCTTCCTGAACAGTAATACCAGAAGGCGCATTTTACTGTAGAGTTGACTGATTAGCTCCCCAGTAAAGCATCACCTACATGTGCACCAGTATTAGGTCACAGTAAATCAATTAACTCTGCTATAAGATAGTACTGGCGGGGACAGTACTATCTTACAACAGACTACTTAACACCGCTGAAATGCATGTGACAGGGACTGGCTAGGGGACAAGGGTGCCAAAATGTGGGAAATGCCTGCCACCTAGCCCCACACTTCAGCACCCTTGTGTCCCAGCCAGCCCCTTGGCTGCCTGATTCTGCTATCAGAGCCTGGGGCTGACCCCTGTGCCCCCCTTGCCAGCACCCAGAGGTGCTACACTGTGGAACACAGATCAAAACAGGGTGTTTCTATTCTGAGCAGAAAATCAGTTTCCCCATTTAATAAATGGACCCCAATTTTGGAGGGGCTGACT
>NW_005841854.1:1472870-1479405 GCF_000455745.1 Alligator sinensis | reverse complement strand
TGTGTACTGTATGTGGAAAAATACAGCAAGTTCCCAGCAGTGGGAGCACTGACACCATCCAAGAAGCTGTGGGGAGCCATAGCCAAAGTCCTGGGGGTCCTTAAATTAGATTTTCAGGGGATAAGTCATGTGTCCCACTCCCCATCTCACCTGCATTGCCCAATTCTCACTTCAAAGCAACACAGCACTGTCTTTGTCTATACCAGTTGTTCTCAAACCCTGGATAGACTTGAGGCTCCTCTTGGAAAGTGTCAGCTCTTAATTTTCACTTATTTTTTACTGCAGGAAAATAATAAAGCAATTCTTGTTACAGAAAAAAAAAAAAAATCAGAAAAAACACAGCCAGTCAGAACAGTTTTAACGCTATGGATTCCTATTTGAAATCACTGGGTTTATCACATGAATCATGTTTGCACACCTAACAGTGCTAACACTGCATGTCAGTCTGTGGCGCACACAAACAGATTTCACAGCACCCTGGTTGAGAATCACTGGTCTATACAAAAAGCCTGAGTGTCAAGACATGAACTATACCCTGCCCCCGGCCCAACTCCAAAACAACATGCGTCATTAAATGTCAACGTTCGTAATATTTTCACTATTGATAATTTCAGTGGAAACATCCGGCTCATGTACTTATCCCCCAATCTGCTTACCCTACACCTTTCTGTGTGCCAAAATCCCAACTAGCCTCTCTCTACCACTTCACATAACCTCCAGATTCTCTATGAAAATCTCTATAATATGAATATATTTTAATCCAAAAATCTGCAGGATGCTTAAATTTCAGAGTGGGGACAACATACAATAAATTCAGTATCAGAACAGTCACAGGGACAGCTACACAGATTATTAAATTCCATCTTGAATACATCAAAATCTGCAACAAAACCTCTAGGTTTTTTTTATTTACCTGACACTACAGCAGAACATGCAGCCTGCAGCCACCAAAATTAAGGGTCTTACTAAAGAATTTAAACCCATCTGGTCAGACCTTGACACAGGACTGCCCCTCCACCCCTGTCCAGGCAAACCGCCACTGGGATCTGGGGCCAGGAAGGGGGGTTAAACACCCCTTCCCTGCTTAAATTTACTACTGGCTATGACGATGGATTACAAATCCCAGAGGCACCCGGAAGCAGGAAGAGGAAGTGATGAGCAAACCTGCAGAGTCTGGCTGCTGTAATTCTGAACTGCAAATCCCAGAGACCTCAGGGGCAGCAGGAAGAGGAAGCAAACTCACAGCCATTGCTGGCTACGTGCCAGAGAGCCGTGTTCTAGTTCCCTCTCCCCTCGGCTTCTGGCCTAAGATTTGGATTTCCAGAATCAAAAACAAATGTGTATCCAGTTGTTTTTCAGTTTAATCTCTGCAATTTAGACTGACCTGTAAAGACTGAATCGATTCAGCTTTGGGCACAAACAAAACTTTTCTGGAGTATTATCTCCTACAACACCTATACATTTGTTCAGCAAACATGATCCAACAAGAAGGATGGAAAGACAAATGGTGTGGGTGGAGGAAAACCACCACAGACAGAGTATGAGGAAGATAATGAAGGGGCAGAAAAGCCAGGAACACTGAATAAGTTGAAAACATAACACAACTGCATTATAATGAACCCTCATGGGACTGGGATAAAAGTTCATTTAAAGATGGTATTTGCTATAATGGGGTTAAATCAATTTGCAACATCATTATAATGAAAAAAGTGGTTCCTAGCGTTGGGATTGTTAAAAGCAGAGTTTTGTTATAAACAGGAACATTACAATTGTTTTAAGTGTGGTACTGTCAATCCAAGGAATGTAAATTGGCCACAAGAGTCCAGAGAAACAGTAATAAGTAGGTGTGGAGGCAGGCAGGACAGGGAGAAAAAGTAAGCAACAACAGCAAGGGAAATACAGCACCGCGTTAGGTAAGAGGAAACAGAAGAGGGCAGGTGGCAGGTGCATTATCATTGAAGGAATGGGAGGGAAGGAAGATAGCTCACAGACAGGTGGAGAACACAGTGGGAACTAAATGAGCAGTTAGGAGACCAACTGAAGGCAGTCAGAGAATGGAAATTTTGTTTGGTGGGAAGGTACCTGGAAGAAAGTTATAAGGCCTCGTTTTCATAATAGAACGTGAAGGTGAATGGGCTTAATTAGCCAATCAGAAAACAGCAAAAAAACCCTATAAGAATTGCAGACAATCTCTCTCAGTGAAGCTGCACCAGGTGTGCTAGCGATTGCACTGTGCATTCTGACATAATGATCTTGAGAAACTGTGGACCTACTGCGAGCAGAAGTAATAGTTTAGGCACTAGGTGTCCACATTTTAAGGTGCAAATTATTAATCTGTCCTACAGTCAATTTAGTGCTGACAGCTGTTTTGGGTCAGTTTTATTCACAAATGTTCTAAGTAATTATCCAAGCACTGATACACACTGTGAGATACCTATGTAAGAACACTGTATTCTTGGGGGTTTTTAAACTACTTGCAATAGGTTAAGAAATACAAATGAAATGCAGTGCATAATGGTTACAGTAGATGCAGCTAGGCACTCTCAAATAACACATACAGTCTACTTTTTACATAGCCAATTTAAATGTTAAATTTAATCTTTCAACAGTACTGTATATACAACCTCCCAAATATTTAAAACCACATCACTATCTAAAACTGCTTTTCTACATCATACTTTCTTACTTGAGGCTCTGACAGTGTGCAAACATCCCATGATGTTTTAAACCAGAGGTGTCAAAGATACAGCCTATGGGTCAGTTTCAACCCACAGTCCCCCAGTGCTGCCCCTGATTCTGAAGTGACCCATGCAGTGCATGCCGGACTGGCCTTATGTGCAGGACCTAAGATGCATGCCACACGGAGCTCGTGCTTCAGGATTCGCACTACACGCAACACCTGCCCCCACCAGTCCAGGACTGTGCCGCACACAGCACCTGGTCTGGAATATGCACTGCACACAGTGCTCCCCCCCACCAGTCCAGGATGTACACATGGTGCTCACTCCAGCTAGTCCAGGCCCCTGATCAGCTGGAGCATGCGCCACATGCAGCATTGGGTCATGGACCAGCTGAAGTATACACCATGTGTAGTATGGGTGCCAGAACAGCAAGGGGAATGAGGGGAAGTGGGGGGAACTGCATGTGGTTGGATCCCAGAGGGTCAGATGAGAGTGACAGCCCTGTTTTAGACTTTCCCATATGAAAAAAGGAAGCCACCCTTGGCTATGCTACTACTGTCTCATCTCCCTTTCCTCACTGAGCTCATTGAGCAATGTTTGCAATTGGTGCATCTCCAATTCTCTCTTACATGATCTCCACTATAGCGTACTTCCTGCTCATGTAAATCTGTAATAGTGGTCGATCACATTCTTTAACCCTTGTCCTTCCCAGCTTCTGTAACTACTTCCACATTGTTATCTAACTCTCTGTCACCTTATGATACAGGATACGGAGCTGGCTGGACCTGTGGTCTGACCCAAGATAGCATCTCTTTAATTGCTCTTTCACTGTGTCCTCCTCATCCCTGCTCCCCACCCCCTGCACTCTCCAACCCTCCATCCCTTATCTTTGGGTGATCCAATATGCAAACACAAATTCAACTTTCATCTATGCAGATTGTTCAGATCTACCTCAACTCCAGCCCTGTCTTTTTCACCAAAACTAAAACCTTGGCCTCTCTAACATCTCAGGAATGTCTAGCCATCAACTCAAGCTTGCACAATACAATTAAGCTGTAGCTCTCAACCTCCACCCTCTCCCAGACATTCCTCCTTATCGCTTTCTTCCTTATTGGAAATAATACCCCATTCTTACTACTCAGGTCTTTAACCTGTTCTTCATCTTCAACTCACCATTCTAGGTCTCATATCCAGGATACGGTTAAATCTTGCTGATTCTTTCAGCATAACCAAAAATACAACTTCTCATAAACATCCACATAGCTAAAATTCTTACTCAGGCCCCCATCATCTCACATCCTCATTATTATAGTAGCCTCTTCTCTGGCCTTCAGCAATGCAGCTTTGCCCCAGCCAACCAATTCAGAATGCGGGTACATTTTTGGTAGCCTGAACCCCACCCCTGTGGTGTACCCGAGTCTGGGGCACCGGAATGGAGGCAGGAGGACTTGAGGCTCCAGCCACGTGGAACAGAGCAGAGGCAGGACCACTGTAGAACCGTTATCACACTCAAGGCTAACTCTTTCCTGGCCTCTGAGCTGCTACAAAAATGGTGAGTGAGACTCTCTCACTCCCTCAGTGACAGCTGCAGGGCCAGGGAAGTGTTAACCTGGCTCTTGGCAATGACACCTGTTACATCCTCTGCAGATGGCATCCTGTCCTGCCTGCTCCATTCGCAGGGTCCAAAGCTCAAGCCCCCTGCCTAAAGTCTAGGGCCTCCCTTCATTAAGTGCCCAGGACTCCCATGCCAGACACAGCATCAGCCTGTGCCACTTGTGATATGCCTACCATTGTCTCCCCATTTTGCCCCTTGCACAGGGGAGATGTGCCATATAAACAACCAGAAACATAATGTGTCATTCTTAAAAGTTCCATCAAAACTCTGCCACGGCGGGGGGAGGGGTGTGTGTGTGTGTGTGTGTGTGTGTGTGTGTGTGTGTGTGTGTGTGTGCGTGTGTGTGTGTGTGTGTGTGTGTGTGTGTGTGTGTAAAAAGACACAAGGGTCATACCACTGATGTACTAAGGTTGCGCCTTTCATGCAGACTAATGCTGTCATGCTATTTCCCTGTCCTCCCACATCTCTTTGTATAGTCTTGTGCTCAGACTGCCCCCTTCAAGACATCTGAGCAAGGGCACATCTTTTGTTGCATTTGTACATTTCTTAGTATACATATGGTCTTGCTCTGTAATCCGAGCTCTAAGATGTTACGGTAATATAAGTAATTGTAAAACAAATTACTGCTATACTTTTTCAAAGCTGATTTATCTGAGAAACTCTTTGAAGCAACTGCAGTGATTAACAGAATGCAAAGCAAAAGATCAGAGCACAGTAGAACCCAACTGACCCAAGATCAATTATACTTCCCCTCAGCTTTCCACTTTGAACTGCGTTGCTTAATGCATCTTGCATTAAGCCCAGCCAGGTACATGATGGGGGTGCAGATACTCTCCCCAGTGCTTAGGAAGCCAAACTGTCATAGAAGGAAAATAGACAAAGACTGTATGACTGATTCCTAACATCAGAACAAACTATTTAGATGATCAGACAATTGCAGTAATTTTACTCCTTTCTTTTTAAAGGTGTTCTTATTAGATTATATTTAATAAAAGGAGCTTGGACAAACTCTATAAAAAAAGAAAAAACTTTATTTGATATAAGCAGCAATGGGTAGACAGCTTTAAAAGGGAAATGTTTCATTGTTTAATTCATCCTAAAGTTAATTTTGCTCACGGTTGGTATGTTATTGTAGTCATAATGGTCCAGGAAATATGCAAGAGGAAACATTTTTTTAGTAGCATCTTTTATTAGAACTACTAAGTAGTTGGGGGACGTGTTAGACAAGCTTTTGGGAACAACATGGAAAGACCTTTCTTCCCAGAGGAAAGGTGTTTTGTGCCCAAAAGCTTGTCTAACGTCTCTCCCAACTATACAGCTGGTCTAATAAAAAGTTATTACCAAAAAACCCCCAAAACAAAGAACCCCAAGCAAACCCTTTCTTCTCACAATTCCACCCAAGAAAGGAGAAAGAGAGTTAATCAAACGGCCACTAGAGCATCTATTGTCCTCTCTGCTTAATCTGGCTTTGCTGAACATACGCAGTGTCAGTATACTTTGAAATGTACGTGATATTCTCAGGGATACAGCTTGTTGCCATGTTGGGGTAAAAAACAGAGGCAGACAAAAGTCTTGGGCTAGAGGAGATATCTTTTGGAAGATATCATAATTAGCCATTTGGAAATGTAAACTTCATTGCTAAACAGGAAATAAGCAAAATTCAACTCGCTGCCTGACATTCGACACCTTCAGGGAAGAAACCTGTTGGAGCTTTGCCTCTGCCGAATCTGCATATTCAAAGAGCAACTTTTTCACAAAAGGATTTGAAACCCAGGGGAACCCTACCATCCTTTACCTCCCCTGTGCAAAATTAAGTTTCTTTTCTACCTGGGAGAACTTTTACAATCTTTGAACTCTCCTCTGCCTAAAGAAGGGTGTTTGGACCTGAAAGCTTGCAAAGAAAGATTGTTTTTTTGCTGTGATAGTCTCTGACCCCCTCTTCCCTACTTTTCATTTTAATTGGGTTTTTTTTTAATCTTTTTCGAAAAGTCAGCATAATACATGATCCAGGTTATAATACAAGCAGGTTAGGAGGATGGCTGCCTAAAAGGGGAGCGTGCAGAATGGAGCAGGGAATACCTAACTCAGCCATCCCTCGCTCCCCCTTCAGCTCCAACCCTGGCAGCAAATAGGCAGCACACTGTCAGTCAGTGAAGGGCATGGTGGGGAATGTAGTTTGGTCACACAGCAGAAGCAGTGGAACTCAGGGCTTCTAGTAGAGATGTTGCCCTATATTTTT
>NW_005841854.1:1464992-1472839 GCF_000455745.1 Alligator sinensis | reverse complement strand
GGCGGGTAGAGGAGGCTTGCCCACTCAACATGAGTGCCTGCAGCAAAAAAAGGTGACATCTTCCATCAGTAGGCCCAAATTCCACTGCTGCTCCTGCATACTACCTGTTGCCAAAGCTATCAGAGCCCTACAAAAAGGTACAGAGGGAAGAAAGACAGGGGGACTGTCCTGGGTACAGTCCTGGCCAGTTACAACTCAGATCCAGACAAACCACTGTGGCTGAGACATGCAACTTTAGGATCTGCTTGTACATCTGCATTACTAGGCAGAGTAATCTTACAGATGAGCAGAATCCCAGTAAACTACTAGAGTATGGATAATTCACACCAGAAGGTTTGCTAGACTGGACAAAGTAAACACATTAAAATACCTTGCCCTTTGGCCATAGTTTGGAACAGCTGTTTAAAATAAAACCTTCTCACAAGTTTTCTTCAACAGAAGCATGCAGAAACCACTCCCACCTTTTGACTACCTTTACCTATGGCAAAGATCTACCTTTATTTATAAAGCGCTTCAGTGTTTTATGCACAACCTTTATCTACCTTTATCTTTGCTAAGCAGTGTACTCCGTTTAAGTACATAGACCAGGACTGATAAAAGGCTAAGACTATTTGTTAACCTCAACTCCCTGTAATGCTCATGAAACTACAACAACAACCCAAGCTTTTCATACCTCATTAAAGCTCTGCAACTTTTTTCAGAGGACCTTCTCCCTTTTGTGGCAGCCTGAAAACTGACAGGCTAATCAGTTCAAGGCTAAGTTAGGGATCTTGAAATTGCTGGCTCATAGTCATTTTCAGCAGCTATGCAGTTACAAGACATAACATTAGGTTACAAAGTAGATGGTAGGGCCCAAAGATGCTGTGCACTTCAGTGTTTTATGCACTACAAATATGCAGATAACTAATATTTTGTTATAATACTTAATAAACTGGAACTGACATTGTGTTATGGAGCTGCCCAATATGCCAATAAAATGAGTACACTGTACCCGCCTTCTTTGCTCACTCACACACACTTTAATCCTCTCTCCTCAGTGGCAGTATAAGCTCAGACTTGGGCACTGAGGATCTCTACATCTTTTTGCTTCAACTGAATTTAAAGCCTTTGACAAACCCTTACTTCTAAGAAATTTAGGAGGGACTGCAATCCTGGGATTCTGAATTGGAATTTTTTGGCTAACTGGAGTCATTATATTTAATTCTCCTTTTCTGCTGAGAATATCTTCATCTTCCTTAAACCTAGTTTTATTATTAATTACTATTATTAGATTTAGGACATAAAACTATCCATCCCTCAAAGCCATCTCTCATTCCTTCTCCATTCCCCTCTTAAAGAATAGGCTTAGCTTTATCATCTCATTTTCTGATAATTAAGCCTCTAGGGCTTCCCCCCTGTATGAGTCCAGAGTGCTAGCGCATGCAGACAGAATTCTGATTTACACTGTCAAACAGAATCCACCCTCATTCACTTCAACCCCTTTTGCTAAGTAGGGGGTTATTTTGAAATCCTTCTAGGGGCTGTAACTTGTTTAATCATTCACATAAAAAAAAGAAAATAATGGGTAAACTCTTCAATAGCAATCATCTGAGGCTGAATTGTTGTTCCTCATTAGTAAGTAAGGATTTTTTGTGATAGCTTTTACTGAACTGAGTGTAGTTGGAAGAGCTGTTGGATAAGTTTTCAGGCACAAAGTGCCCCTTCCCAGGTCTAAACTGGGTGTTTCCTCATCAAGAATTCTGAGCAGGCATGGGGGGGATACTAGCTGGCAGCAGGGGGTAGGGGGTGCCCCAGAGGGGCAGGTCACAGGTGGTGCAGCCAGGGGGACAGGTGCCGGATGGGCAGGCCCCGCAAAGCAGAGGACAGGGGCAGGCATTGGGCAGGACAGGGGGCAAGTGGCTGAGGGGACATGAAGCTGAGGGCAAAGTGTGTCAAGTGTCAGGCTGCTCAACTACCCCACTGCCTGCTCCCCCCACTTCTTCCCTCACCACCTGCCCTCCTGCCACTGCTTTCCCTGCTGCAGCAGAGGGGGTACAAATTTAAGACAACCCTCCAATAATAGATTCTATACTTGGAAACTTATAAGTTATAAATTGTTCATTTATATTGGGGAATCATCTTAAATTCAGAGTCTTCTCGGATTTGCATAAATACAGTAATCATAAAGAAAGATAGGTAGTTTCTAGCCATAGGTAGTATTTAGATCATCCTTCAGAAGACTTTTCTATTTAATTTCTATTTTTATCACTTGCCTGAAGTAGTAATTCCAAATGACAGACAAAAGCAAGAAAAATTCTGAGAAAATGAACACAGAAAATAGAGAAAAAAAACCACTCCTTCCACTAATTCTAAATATTTGGTGCAAGCTATGTAGCCATGTAGTTTAAAAAAAACTTTTGGTACTGACTACTTTAAAGCACTAAATTGCTGTAAAAAAATTAATACTGACAATAAGTTAACTGCCCTGTAGTAGTTGTTGGAGACTGTAAAACACAAACACATACAAAAGGATGTAGAAACAAGATCACTTGGTCCCCTCTCATCATTCTGTTATCTGAATTTCTCTGAAATACTTCAGTCTGCTGGGAATGAGTAAATCCTGGATTTCATGGTGAAGGAAAATTTTATGTCAAAATCTACTGTTTTTACTATCATTACAGAAATAAGACTAGCCACACATAAGTACAATGCAATGTGATATGGGTAACACTGTGATTTAAAATTTTTTTAAAAACTACTTTATCCCTAAAAAGATCCTCTGAAATAATTTTCCTTTTTAAAACAAAGACTTTCAAAATCAAAACACACAAAAGTTAAAGTCTGCATAAAATCCTTATCTTGTCTTACTGCATATCATTTATTTCTAGTTAAGTTTTTAGTCCCTATATCTTGTGACCCAAATACTCCACATAAAACGTGAGTAAGCTAACATTATTAGGACAGCCCTGGCTTTTATGATTCTTGTCTGGGGAGTGTTTAAAATTTACCTTAATATCTACATTGATGTAACAATAAAGTACAGAATTTCAAACTGATGAAAATGTTTTTGATTTGATCCAGACTGGTGACATTGTGGAAGGATGAAAATGTTTGTTGAGAAGGGCTTTTAGGGGAAAACAAAAACAGAAGAAAAAAAAAATCTGTAGAGGTTCCCTCTTTCTAGAGATTTCTACTTATTCCTCAAAAATTCAAGATTTTTTAAATATATATTTAAAGCAACCATAGTTTTGCAACAGCAAATGAAGTAAAATATTAACACAGAATAGGAACTGTAACATGTCATTACATACAATAAACCTCAGAAAAACATTACACTATCACCAAGCTTCAATACCTTACAAAAGACTTAAATATATCCCATGATCATCCATTAAATGTACCAAAGAGACCAAACATCTTCCCTCAAAACAAGAGAACCCCACAAAACTCAACGGTACTTGCCTTAAGGGGTGTTTGAATAATTGTTGCTTGAATTCAAGAGATACATACACAGAACTGGTAACTAACAACCAGCTTCACACAATTCTGCAGCATTACAAAGTAGGCAGGACATTTAAGCTTCTCCACTAAACTCAATTTCCCAAACACCCTTCTCTCTATCTAGAACAGTGTTTCTTAACCTGTGGGTCACAACCCAAAAGTGGGTCGCAAGAATATATGAAAAGGTTGCGAACAAATTTTAACAATGTATCAACAAACTTAAAAAATGGATTCTCCTTCAAAAGGAAAAAAAATGTGGGAAACTGTGGCTTTTCCTTTGCAAGCTAGCAGTTCCTGCCTGCAAGGGGCTGCTTGGGGCCCCCCTGCCCCACACACTGGGAAGCTTGAGATCTGGGGGTGGAGGGACAGCAGGTCAGGAGTGAGGGGCACTGGGTCAGGGCTGGCCATTGATGTTTACAAATGGATCCTGGTACAAGAAAGGTTGAGAACCACTGATCTACAACACAGAGCCATCAATGGCATCCAGCAGTCAAACCTCACAGATGCAATACAACTTCCAAACAGGCTCTTTAAAATTAGATATTTGGGTTTAGCTCCTACAACTGGATCAACCTGGAAACCTGCTTCTCAGTACAGCCAGTGGTAAAAGCTAGAGTTTAGGGCAGTGATTCTCAACCAAGTGCCATGGCATCCTTGGGTAGTGAAATCCTTTTAAGGGTGTTACAGGGTGCCACGCAATTATTAGCACTGTTATGTGTGCAAACACTTTCACATCATTCACAGGCTACACCCAGGGTTTTCAAATAGAAATCTGTAATGACAAAAGCATTTCTTAGCTGTTGTGGTCTGAGTTCTTTGCAGAAAAAATAATTACTCTATTATTTTTCCCTAGTCAGAAAATGAGCGAAATCCAAGAGCTCACACTTTACATGGAGTGATTCAAGTCTGAGGCTGAGAACCACTGGTTTAGGGTCTGACCAAATATGCACTGGCTTACATGACCATTGGAATAGTTCCTAAATACTCAAGGGCAGACTTCAGTGAACACAGTATGAACCGGCAATAGCTACGGTACATATTGGTTCTCTCCCCACCCATTTTTATAGCCTTGGTCACATATAACTTGCACAAGAATCAACTTACCTGCATTTAAAATACCGTATTCCTTTGTGATTACCATCATGCTTTCCTCTTTGGGGATTATCCCACTCTACTCCAATCCACAGCCCTTTAAATAATAATAATAATACAATGATTCACAAATATATTAAACATTTTTATTTATTAGATTTGTTAACTATGGGGAGGATGAGGTGTCTTTAAAGCTGATTTCTAATGCAAATCCTTACTTAAAAAGCTACTGACAACTCTAACATTTGCAAAATGATTTGGCCTACAGCTGACATAGTTCCTGACAGCAATAAAAAACATTTCTATAAAGTGTTTTTCCCCCATTTTTTCACACTGTTTTGTTTAAATAAAAGCTAAAGCTTGAACGAGATTGTTTATGTGAAAGTGCTATACAAAAAAATTAGACAGGTTCTGAAGAGGGAAAACAAAAGGGAACCTAAGCTGTCCAAAAATCCTACAAAAGACTTCAGGCTGCAGTCTCTCCCTAAAAAGGTAACTGCAAATGGGAAACTGTGCCAATGCACAGAGAATTCTCAAACCTCCCAGATGCTATAAATGTTACACACCTAATATCCTCTTCTACCGGGCTTGAGAGATAAAGTCTCTGTCCCAAGAGTATGTTTAGCTTAGGGTGTTATTACTTCATAATTAGAAAACATCCTCAAAATCATTGTCAAAATAGGATTATTTTTTAGATCATGAGCCCTGATTTGATTTGAGGCTGTAAGGGCTCTGGTGACATCATTTTGTTGTCTGTGTAGGTCACAAGAACTCCAAGATGAATGAAGTTTTAATTCATATAGTAGGAATGTATTAAATATTCACTCTGGTTCACTTCTTGTCCTTTCCTCTAGTCCTTCCCATCCAGTGAGATGGTCACAAGTACCTTCCAAAAGAATAATGAGTTTGTCTCAGGGCTTTCCTGTGCTAGGACAGCCTGAGGTGCTGTGCAACCAGTGATGTGTCTCCATTCTGAAACGTGTATTGAAGCCAATTTCAGATCAGACTATCTTCAGGATTTAAAGTCCTTTGGACAATTTTGTAACCACGTGCTATAATTGCAACTATTGGCATTTAAAAAAAAAATCTCAATGCAGCTGTTCAGGTCACTGGGACAACTTACATTGTTAACTAATAAACAAAGTTGTATAGGCAGCAAAACAGTACTCTGATCAAGAGCCAAAAATATGACATAAGGAAGCCTAGTGTAAGAAAGCCAAAGTCAAACTTTTTGTTTACAAACCCTTTACCATTAACAATCTTTTTCTTTCTCTACCTTTGGTAGGTGGCACACTGCCCACATACTGCACAGTTGCATATTCCATATCACACAGAATTCTTCGGCCGAGAGCATCTGAAGGCAAAATGCTGGACATCGCAAGGAAGATGGAGTCGAAGGCACTTTTTTAAAGGACTGGGGAACAAGGAAACTACATTCTTAACTGATATTCACAGGGTTTTGTTACATTTATAGCTCTGGCTTTACCTTATTGCTGCCCAAAGTTTTCTTTTACATGCAGGAATATTTCTTGTCAGCGTTATACTCTTCACTTTGACATACACTCATTCATCCCTAACATAAGAACATAAGAAATGCTATACTGGGCCAATTCAGTATTCTACCTGACCCAGTATCCTGTCTCTAACAGTTCATGCCTGTCTCCAGGCAGAGTTTCACAGGGCTGTGTACACCAGTTTCTTGAACTTGTTCAAGGGCCAGCAGGCATTGGCCTGTGTCCTCTGCTCAGTGTCCCTATGTGGAGCACTCATTATGAGCCCCTGATGCCCATTCCCATCCTTGTTTTCACTTTACTTGCCCCGAGTATTCAGTTGTTATACCCTTAATAGCCCCTTCTTGAAGGGGCTAGCAGTTTCAGTGTGGACCAAGGTTCACAATCCCCTATATGTAACAAACAGGCCTTTTTCTGACAGTCTGCACATATCTCTATGCAGTTTCACTGGTCAGTGTCCACAAGCTCTGGATTCATTCACAGGCCAGTGGATGCTTGCTGGCATGCTCTACATCTCCCCTTAGAATACCACCCTTTGAACTGCACTCCCATACTCATTTTCTTTTTTGTTGTAGTCCAGAATCTCATTAGGCCCCCCTAAGTGGGGCTTCTCTTGGTGGCCTAGGCCAGTGGTTCTCAAACTTTTTTTTTGTGGACCACTTGAAAATTGCTGAGGGTCTCGGCGGGTCATAACTTTTTTTTGTTCTACAAATCAAAGCACACGACTCATATTTTAATATCAGTAGTCTTACCTTACAAGTACAGATATTCTTCACTGTTCTGCAACCTTTCTGTGGGCCACCTCAATAGAGCTCGTGGACAGTTTGAGAACCTCTGGCCTAGGCCCATCGCTGCCTCACCTCACATAACAAATAGGCCTGTCACTGACATGTCCATGCAGACGCTGACAGTCCACGCACATCCTCAGGCAGTTTCCTGGGGTGGCACCCCCAGGGCTAGTGCATTACCAACACTCATTCGAGGGCCAGTAGGCATTGGCGGACATGCTCTGCTCAGTGTCCCCTGTTGGTGCATTCATCATCATTAACCTGCCAGCTCACTCCCACCCCATTTGCTCTTTCGTTGTTCCTAGTACCCAACTGTCACGTATGTACTGGCCCTCCTTACTGAAGGTAAGGTTTATAGGTGTCTTGGTGTGGGGGGGGGGGGGAGGTCACAGTGTTGCCAGGTGTACAATAATTATATTTGTATGATAATTTCAACCTTTGTACAATTGAGAATAGTAAAAAATGTTCAAAACGTACAATGGCATCCAGGTTGTAGCCATCTTGGTCCAGAGGCAAAAGGAATAATCATAGTATTCCTTTACTCATAGTAAAGGTGATCTCTTTTATTATTATTATTTAATAGACCTAGTTGGTCTAGTAAAAGAGATCACCTCTACCACAAGTTCAAAAAATGTACAATCATTTTTGAGATAACTGATGCAGCAGCACACGCAAAACACAAGCCACCCTCAGGGAGTCTTAACAAATGTTTAGATTGGCTGTCAGTGCTCTCTTAAGACTGCTTGCCTCAAAATAAAGAAATGCGTCAACGTTGATGCCGCAATGCTCATTCACTCGCTAGGGCCTTACAGTGAGCGATATCAAGTAAAGAAGACTTAGTTGCATACTTATTTGAACACTATTTTTCCATATTTTTCCCACGTACCAGTTTTGCAGCAAATACCATCATTTTGAGTTTCCCACATGATAATCTCATATTCGAGACATGGCAGCACAGGGAGGGGGACTGAGGAAA
>NW_005841854.1:1446968-1464842 GCF_000455745.1 Alligator sinensis | reverse complement strand
AGGGGACACACCACCACACCACACCACATCATACCCCGCCCCGCTACTACCTGCCCCGCCGGCAAGAGCTGCGACCCGAGCCCTTCCGCCACAGAGCCCTAGACTCCGCCCTCCCGCTGCCGGCGCGTTCTCATTGGCTCACCGAGCGCAAGACCCGGCCCCCACGCTCCCTGCCATTGGCTTTCGCAGCGGAATGCCTGAGGCCTGGTCTTTGAGACGCGCTCTACGCAAACCGCCCCGGGGCCGCGATGGCTCCTGGGTAAACCCGGGGGGCGGGAGATGAGGGAGGGCTTGTCCGCGTCCCCTGTGCGCAAGCGCGAAGGGGAGGGAGACTTGTGTCTCTGGGCAGAACTACACTTCCCAGAATGCCCCGCGGGGGGTGATGGGAGCCTGGCCCGCTCTGCTGGCTGTGGTTGTAGCGTGGGGAGGGAAGGGGCGGGACCAGGGAGTTGTGTTGGAAGCAGGGTAGAGGGCGGCGGTGGGCAGCCCGGACGCAGGCTGGGGGGAGGGCTCTGGGAGTCCTGACACGGGCCTGTATGCAGCGGGGGCTGCGCTGAGGCGGTAAAGGATCGCGGGACTGTGTGAGGCCTTCGGCTTGTGGTGCCACGTGGGGATCCAGACTCCGTGCCGTGCCGTGCCAGCCTGACGCAGGGTGGGAAGAAGCAGCCAGCCCTGTTCATAGGCTCGTAGGAGCATAGGGCTTGGTCAAGACCAGTTATCCTGGTTTTCTCTGATTTAAAAAAATCCCCAATTTTCGGATTAAAAAAAGTAACCCAAAATCCATATTTTTCCATAATTAAAATGAAATGCCACATATATATATATATATGGTGGTGTTTCATTTTAATCATGGAAAAATATGGATTTTCAATTACTTTTTTAAATCTGAAAATTGGGGGTTAGGGTATTAACCAGGGGTGGCCAACAGGCTCCATTTCACAGCAGTCCCTGCATGTGTCACTGTGGCTGGCTTACATGGAGACCCCAGCCACAGCGCTGTGACAGCACAGGGCCAGGGTTTCCATGGAGCCCAGCCCCAGCAGTGTTGGCAGGGCGCGCAGCTGGGCCAGGATCTTGTGGCAGTGACAGCATGGGCAGAGCTGCCACCTGCTGCCCACAGGCCTCAGGCACGGGTGTGCAGGCAGCAGATTACAGCTCTGTCACGGCTCCAGACCATGGTATCACCACTACAAGATGATGACTCTAGGGCCAGGCTCTAGGCCTGGCCCCAGAGCAGCTCCCTGCCCAGCAGCATGCCCTGCCAGTGCTGCTGGGGCCGGTCTCCATGCAAACCCCACACCCAGCTGTCAGGGTGCTGCTGCTACTGGGGTCTCCATGGAAACCAGCCATGGGGCAGGCGCTGCTGCAAAATGGTCCAGCTGCCAGCCAGATCTGCCATTTTGCCCACCACTGGTATAAACTGACCAATAAGGTCAAGTGGCAGCAGTGTGTTTCAGATAGCTGTGGTCCAGCTGTGTCAGAAAAGTCACATTGCTAAGCTGGTAAGTAGTGTGCGTAGCTGCCATGGTTAATATTTCAGTCCCCGCCAGGGTTAAAAACATTGTATGAACCGAGATCAAGCCTAACATTTCTGTTGTGGTGGCCATGTTGGACTGCAGGATGGCTACCACAATTTTACAGTTTTGTTCATTATTAGATACCCAAAAGGTTTGCAAAATTGCTACATCAACTCTGTTCTGCTTCAGATTACCTCAACATGGAAACTCCCTATGGAGACTGTCGACAGCAGATTCAACCTTATAGCCCTTAAGCAAACATCGCTGAGTACAACCTGGAATTTACAAGATGCATCGTATGTCTTAAAGTAGGTTCGTGGTGTACCATTAGCCAACATACACATGCTGGAATTACACAAGTAAAGGAGGCACTCATTCAACGTAGGACAATTGCTGAATTTGACACTTTTATGGCAGTATTCTTGATAGGCTAAACCATCCCAGTCGAGTGTCTGTCCAACGTGCCCTTAAAAATTTCCAAGTGTAGCAAGAAACCTTGCCTGCCCTCCCCACTCCCAAATGTGAAGCTCCTCCATATGGCAAAAGCCCCTTTTGCAGTATTTGCCCCCTTTTGGGGATGCTTTCTCTTTTCTACCTTTTCTTCCTTCCTCTCTTTCTTTTGTTATATTATTTTTATATAATGTGTACTTACAGTAAAAATAGAACTTGTATATGCTTTTACAAATGTACTTTAAGTTTAAAAGTAAGTTGTACCATGTAACAATGTTAGCAAGGGCAGGATGGAGGTGGTCCCTAAATGAATCATGGTTGATTGTGTAACACAGTAGCTAGTCTGGATAAACAAGTTAATGAGCAGCAATTAACACCTACAAAACTACAGACCAAGAAGAGGAAAGAATCAATACAGAGCCAGGAACTCCCTGAAACTTCACTGTTAAAGGTGGGAAGACCGGCTTTGAACTAATCAATGCTGGAAACAGACCCTTGGGGCTGAAATACCCCCTGGTCAACCACTTCCAGAGTTCTGTTCATCACGGTAGTGAATCAATCAAAATTCATCAACAGACTCCTGAGACTGCACGTACGTGCGGACATGACCCCTGGGGCTGACGGCTGCCATCCAGCAGCTACCAAGTGGTACGTCCCTCGAGGTCAACAACACCTGGATTGGGTAAGCCTGAGAACTGGGGAGTCACCAAAGTCTGCCCGAGAGAGATAAAAGGCTGCAGCAAAGAATGACCCCCCCAATGGCGCCCTCTTTGACCTGACCAGCACCCTGCCTGTCCAGCCAGAAGGACCAGCCGGCGACCCCCTTCTGAAGCAATAATGCATTGAAAGAAGCCTCAACTGGCCATCGACAATGGACTCCAGTGCTTGGGGATAGGTATATATTGACACTGGTGCTTAGTGTTCATAGCTAGCTACTGTGAATGTGTGCATGTGCGTGAATGTGTGTGTGTTTGAGGGGATCAGCACCAAGGTTTATGGTCTGACTTTTGCATCCATCCAATAAACTAGAATTTTATGATGATCCTGTGAGTTGGTGCTTTGTAGCCAACACAGGGACAGAGATTCTACAGTTTCTCTAGGTGCCTGTTCATACAATCAGCAACATTCTGTCTGGTTAATGTTCTCCCTGCTATGGGCCATGAAGTTCTCCGAGCTAGTTGAAGTCTGGTTGATGGCAGGGGAGAGCTTAGCCATCTAAACCAGGGGGGGTCACTGGGTTCAAAGCCTTGACTAGACTCAAAGTGTCCCCGCTGCTGTTGGTGAGCTCTCCATTCAAGGATGCTCTCTGCCACAGCTTGTGGACAGGTCTTGAGGTGACTTAAGAGCTCAATCCTTGAGCCAAAGAGCTGTCTGCAGAAGCGGCAGGTCCCACGGGGGAGAGCAGGTGGGGATGCCTCTCTTTTTCCATCCTCTACTCTCTCTTCTCTACTTGCAGGATGAGGCACTTTTCCTCAAAACAGGCTTCTGCTTTGTTGAGGTTGTGGCACTGTTGGAGTTGGTCAGCAGCCAACAACTCCCAACTCTTGATGTTGGTGTCTGTTCTTTTGAGGTGTGCCTTCAATGGATCCTTGTAGCGGTTCCTCTGACCACTGCGAGATCTCAGGCCTTTACTAGGCTGGGAGCAGAGCACTTATTTGGGGAGTCAAGAGTCAGGTATCTGCACACAATGTCCAGTCCACTAAAGTTGGTGCCTCCACCCACTTCATAACTTCTGTAAAGAGTGGCACCCTATTTCAACACCTAATATGTATATATTACAGTGTTTAGTTCCTTGCAGAGGGGTTGGGCGGTGGGGGTAGAGGATCATTCAGGCAGGACAAGCCTGAGCTTGGATTTAGCAACTTATCTCCTTACACTTCACGGTACCCTTCAAAGGATCTGGTGGCACCCCAGAGTGCCCTTGCACCCTGGTTGAGAACCTCTGTTATAGACGGAGTCTATATATACACAGTCAGTACATCTATATCTATAGCACAAGCTTGCATGGGTCGCAGGTCACTTCATCAGGTGCTGTAATACATAGGTTAACAACTAATAACTGAGAGGTCTCGAGTGTAATCTTATGGACTCACAATGATCAATTGCATTTCTAGGGTTTGGTTTTGACCCTAGACATTTTCAAACCATGGAAGAAAAGTATGCATGTTTGTGCTGATTGAACACAATAACTGGGGAATGGTAAATTAGAACTAAGAACAATTGTCAATTAGAACAATTGACAATGATATTGAACTTGATCCTGCCTTGAGCAGGAGACTGCTCTAGATAACCTCATGAGGTCTCTTCCAGCCCTACTTTCCTATGATTCTATGATCTAAATTGCTTGGTATGCTGGCAGAAGCACATAATATGCATTTCAAGTCAGCCAAATGTAAAACATATGTTTAGGTACAAAAACTACAGGAAGACAAGGGATTCTACCCAGGTAGTCAGTGACTCTGAAAAGGATTTATGGATTATAGTAGATAATCAGCTGAGCATGAATTCTCAGTGGGATTTTTTTGACCAAAGGGGCTTATGTGCTCCTTGGGTATGTAAATAGTAATATATCAAAGAGGACTAGGGCAGTTTTATTACTTCTCTTTCTAGCAGTGGTGTGACCTCTCTTGGAATACTGTATCCCATGCTGGAAACTATAATTTGAAAAGGATATGGACTGGTTGAAGCAAGGCTCTCAAAAGAGCCACAAAAGTAATGAGAGGATTAGAAAGCATGCCTTATAGTGAGAGGCAAAAGGAGCTCTGTATGTTTATCTTTAAAACAGAACAAATTACAAACAGGTGATTTGATCCTTTTTTAAGAATATGTATGAGGTAGGCCTTATACAGACCCAGATGCCAACTGTGCCTGCTTATTAACACTGACCACATCATCACTGGACCAAGCTAAACAGATTATAAGATCTGGGATTCATTCAACTCTCCTCTGTCAATGTCATGTATGCCATCACTTACTTACAGTGTCCCTCTGCTGTTTGCATTGGACAGACAAAGTGATCCCTACCTGAAGGAATGAATGAGCACTGATTTGACATCAGTTCTAGAAAGACACAAACGCCTGTGGTGGAACACTTTAACCTCCCTGGACACTTCATCATTGACCTCAGAGTGGCTGTTCTTAAACAACATAAAAAAAAACTTGAAAGCTAACTGCGGCACAAGAAATCAACCAGTGACTGGTTCATGCTAAGTATGGTCTCAACAGGGACTCTGGATTCCTATCCCATTATCTAGACTAGGGCTTACAGCCCCTGTGTTTCTCAGAAGGCTAACTGCTTGGTTTATCCCTTTTGATCTCTTCAACCCACCTTTACTGAGTGCTCATTCCTTTCCTGCCCTTTTCCCCTCCCACTTTATTGAAATTACTTTATTCCTTTCTGTTTAGTACCTCTCTTTTCTTCAAGTCCTTCCAGAGCCATAGCTTATGAGAGCTCATGCCTCTGAAGGAGTTAGTCATCAGGAGCACAAGGGGAGCTCCACCTCTGGCCTGTGGGTCAAATGTGGCCTGTGGAGCTTTGGAATCTGGCCTGTTGACCTTCCTACAGCTCAGGAAATTTGATGTTGGGGGAGCAGAGGCAGCACTGCCACCCCCTCCAGCTGCCAAAATCCCAAACCACAACCCTCCCCCCATATGATGAGATTGGGGCTGGGCCAAACTCCCTTCCCTCTGCATGGCCAGGGTGGGGCTGAGCCATGTCCCTTCTCACTGTGCAGCTGGTTCAGGGCTGGCCTATGCCCCCTTCTTCCCCACTCCCACAACAGGTTCAACCCCTTTCCTCTGCCTGGCCAGGCCAGGGCTGGGCCATGTCTCCTCCTGCACAGCTGGTTCAAAACCAGGCCGTGCTCCCTTCTCCTGCCTGGCCAGGTTGGGACTGGAACACACCCCCTTCCTTGTGTGGGATTGGACTACACTCCCCCACCACCACAGGGCTGGATTGGGATCAGGACTAGGTCATGCCTCTTGCCCCCTGCAGGGCTGGGTTGGGACTGGACCAAGCCCTCTTCCCCCATGTGGCTAGATTGAGGCTGGGCTGCTCTGCAACCCACTTTGCATGGTGGGTTGGGGTCTTGCTGCACCCACGTCTGGTGCCAGATTGGGTCTACTGGCCAGATCCAGCCCACAGAGGGACCAAGCACTGCCCATCCAGCCAAACAAGAAAAAAATGTTGAGCACCACTGTAGTACACCATGCTCAGCAGTAATAAAAGAAGGAGGTAATTTAAAACTACAGTTTTGTTTTATTCCTATTACCTTTTATTGACTATCCCCTATTGGTGACATGTAGGGGGTGCACGAGTGTACATGTGCACCCCCTGAGCTTGGTGGTGCAAAAAGGGCGACCGACGCTGCCAGCAGTGCCTGTGGGCGGTTGCCACTTACCAAATGCTACCCCCCCACCCCCCGACACTGCCAGCAGCGTCTGCAGGCAGTCCCTGATTGCCGTTGCTGACACTGCCAGCAGTGTCTGCAAGTGGTTGTCGACTGCTGGTCAGCACTCATCACCCTGCCCCCCACCATCAACACTGCTGCGGCCGCCTGCCGGAGATCCCCACTCGCTGCTGCCATGCCCCCATTGCTGACACTGCTGCCTGCAGGCAACCACTGTGCCCCCCCCAGCCTCCAAGGACATGCAGGGTTCATGCTAACCCCTTAAACATGTTCCCATAGAAGAATTATTAATATCCCTTGCTCTGGTCTTTTGAGACTATTATGTCTGGGGTGACATTAATATAAGAACAGATGAGAACACAAGTATATCCTTGGCCTGGTCAGGCCAACGGTCCATCTAGCCTAGTATCCTGTCTCTGACAGTGGCAGAAGTGGATGCTTTAAAACAGTGGGGGCCCACCTTTTTGACAGGTGTGCCACAAACTGGCCCCACACTCTCCCCATGTGCCACTCCAATTCCTCCAATTCCATAGAATCATAGTATCATAGGGCTGGAAGGGACCCTGAAGGGTCACTGGGTCCAGCCCACTGCATGAGCAGGAAAGACATCTGGGGTCAGGTGACCATCCAGTCTAGGTGACCGTCCAGTCTTCTCTTGAAGACCTCTAGGGTAGATGATTGCACCACCTCTTGGGGGATCTTGTTCCATAGTCTGGACACCCTAGCTGTGAAGAAGTTTTTCCTAATGTTCAGCCTGAAACTATCTTCCAGGAGCCTGTGGCTGTTGTTTCTAGTTTCCCTCCAGGGAGCCCTGGTGAACAGTTGTTCACTGAGCCCCTGATGTACACCTCTGATATAGTGGTAAGCCGCAATCAGGTCCCTTCTCAGCCTTCTTTTCTTTAGGCTGAAGTGTCTGATTCCCCTGCCCAATCAGCTGCTCTGCTTTCTGCTCCCTGCCCTATCTACCTTGTGGGCTTGTCCCCTCCCTGATCTGCTGCATGCCACCCACAGAGGCTTTCTGTGCCACTTATGGCATGCTGGCTGCAGGCTGGCCACCCCTGCTTTAAAGGGAGAGCATTGAACAGGGTATATCTAGAGTGGTCTATACGCTGTCCTACCCTCCCTGGTATAAACCAATTTTGGTTTAGAGCTGCCAGAGGAAACATCTCTGACTGCTCTGTGTAATAGCTATTAATAGATCTGTCATCTATGGATTTGTCTTGTTTGTTTTTTAACCCGGCTGTACTAGCTGCCTCTAAAAACTCTTGTGGCAATGAGTTCCATAAGTGAACTATGCACTATGTAAAACTAAGTATACTTTATCTTATTAATTTTAAATCTGTCTCCTACTTATTTCAGTGGATGCCCCCAAGTTCTAGTATTCTGGAACTAGGTGAATAACAGTTCCCTATTTACTTTGTCCACACCCTTAATGATTTTATAGACCCCTGTGATACCCCTCTGTAGGAGGGACCCAGCCAGACCCTGCACTTACTGGGGTGATGGCCACCGGGATGCCCTGCAGTCCATGAGACCCCGAGTCATCCCAACAGTGAGCCCACAGGCAGACAGTGTGCTTCCCATGCATCTGCTCCACAGGCGGGGTGGACAAGATGTGCTCCCCATGTGCCCACCCTCCAGGCAAAGCTGAGAGCTGGAAGCTGGGCTCCACCTGAGCTTGGAGTCCAGCCAGGAAGGAGACCAAGCAGCCAGCATGTCTGGTGCTGCCTAGAGCCTGGAGGCCACAGCTGCAGGTATGATGAGTCCCACAGGAGCTCTCAGCATTTGGTGGCAGCCACAGGGCATGTGGGGCCATACAGGGGTCTAGGTTGGTCCAGGCCAACCCAGAACTTCCCTTACACAACAGCACTGACCCCAGAGAAGGGCAGGTGCTGGCATAGGCACCAGCCCATGCTGCTTCCCTCTACCAGAGCTGAGGATGTCTTACCAGAAACCAGCTTGACCCTAGCTCTCACAGCAGGAACCTGACCACCCTGAGGATGCTGGATGCCAGGTACCTGCAAGGGCCTCACAGGGGTTTATGGTAACCGTGGCCTCAAAGTACCCACAGGGTTTGGCCCAACACAGGACCTGCCCTGTGAATTAAGCTTGTAACTGGGGGGTGAACCCTGAAGAGCCTCAACTGTCTGAAGACAAAGCAGATGCTCTCTGCAAGGCCAAAGTGATGCCTGTAAGGAGAGACAGACATGATTATTTACATTGTATTGATTATTAATTATGTGGCCCATGTAATTGGCTGTAGACCCTTACCAGAGTCACAAGGTAGCCAGCTCATGTCATTCCCAGGCTGCTTGTTTTTTTTTTCTCCCATCAGAACTTTACTCCCAGCATGTAAAGATAGGCACCTAGGAAGGCCAGGCGCCTATCCTGATCATCATTGGAATACCCAAGCGGAAAGGAATGAGGTGTTGGGGAGGCAGAGCCCCAAAGAAGACTCCCAGAAACTGAGACCTGCGCTCATCTTAATGAACCCCATTAAGTCAGGTACCACTTTCTGATATCCTTTACATTAACATCAAGTCATGGCAGGCGGGATATAGAAATAAAGGGGTGAAAAACCCATTGAGAGTGTAGCACCTGAACCCCACCCCAGTGTGGGCCTTCAGCCTAGGTCCCACTCTAATGGTAGCTTATTATATTTTATGCTTTAAAGTTGCACCTGCTTATAGAGTGGTGAATTATAGTATTGTTTATATTTAGCCTTATTTAATCATTGCTTAAGTTTTGTATAGCCTTATTAACTTTTTGGTTTATCAGCTGGCCTTGACTTGTTTTTGTAGAGCTCATAGTGCTCATTATATTATATTATATTATATTATATCTTTTTTTTCCACTGTGAGAAGTTTTTCTAACATAACATAACAATGACCTTATTACCAGCTCAAATTAACTGAACTTGGCACTAAGTAGCTGAATCAGAGGAATTAAATAATAGAATATGATAATGAAAGGTGATAAGGGAGACCAATGGACAATGCCCAAATAAAGACACCGGAAAAAGGTCAAATTGAAAGGTGTGGTTGTGATGAGTCTGTTGAACAAAGGAATATGTTGACTGAATAAAAGGTGGACAGTATGCTGACTACAGAGACCAATTCAAAAGTAAAGAGTCATTGAAGGCCTGAAGTTAAAGAAAAGCATAAAGGGGGCAGCCAGAAAGTTAGGTGTTGTCATCATAATCATAAATTCAGCTTTCAACACCTGTCTGAATTGTTGCAGCCAACAATGCATCCTGTGCTTTCAGGAATTTAGTGGCCATCTTTTCTGTTGAGCAGAGTAACATCTGGGATTGGGTGAGATTATTGTACTGAATGTTTTTCTCTCTCTGAATATAGAAACGGCTTACTAATAAAGTTAGACTTTGATTTTAAGATAATGAGTTGTCTGCATTCATATTTCACATTCCATTTAAAGGTTAACTGTGCTTTAGTGAGCCCTTAGCACTATCTGGGAAACAGTGGTGCTAACACCACTACACCCTCTCAGCCTTTTGGAAAAGGACTCTTCCAAACTGAAGAGTCCTAACCTTCTCCTAACTGTTTTTAGTCTCTCTCTTGGTATGACAACTTCTCTATACCCCTGCTCATCTTGGTTGCTGTGCTCTATACCTTTTCTAATTCTACTACATCCTTTCTGAGATGCGGAAACCAGAACTGCACTCAGTATTCAAGATGTGTAGGTACACCGCAGATTTCTTTAGTGGCATGACAATATTCTTCATTTTGTTTTCAATTCTATTCTTAATGATGCCCAACATTTTATTAGCTTTTTGGTCACTACTGTACATTGAGCCAGGGAGTTCAAGGTAGTCTGAATAGTGTGTGGGATCTTTAGCAGTCACCTAAGTTGTATTTTTAGCAGCCAATCTATTTACTCAGAAATGGGTCTAGCTAAAACAGCAGCTAGGCTGATGACCTATTGCCATGCTTCAGGATATACAAAGTACAGTAGGAACTGCCATATATGCAGAGATGTACCCTGAAATGTATAATGCATAATTTTATAGCTATATGCACAGTGAAGAAATATGTCTAAAGATTATAATACTGCTTCCAGGAATCCATGCTGCCTTTTCTACTAGGAGCAGCAAGTCTCTTTGATATAACATAGAGGATAGAAACAATGAAACAATATTAGACTATGAACTGAAATTAGAAACTGTGGACTGGCCTTTCAGGAACATAAACATTGTGTCAATCTCATTAACAAGATGTTTTAACATTGCTGGACTTCTCTTAAATTTCATTTCATAATTCCTTAACATTTCTTCTCAGAATATATTTAAGTAACAATTAATACATATGTATGTCAGACCTTTCCCAAAATATGATCACAGCCATCTTACAGCTGAATCTTGAGGAGAGATGACATTTTGTAATTTTCTCTGACTTTAGTGAGTTTCAAGTGTTGAGAACTTCTCTCAAATGGGGGTTACATACCAAGTCATGGATACTTGTGCTGTGTTTTGTCCAGTTCCAGCACTTTTAGAGAGTTGAAAGCACATGCCAATTACTACATCTGTGATCGATAGATGAGGAAGATTTATTGCCCAAAGCAGGGTTGCTCAACTCCTGGCCTGCAGACTAGATCTGGCCCAGAGAGCCATGTCATCTGGCTGGTGGGACACCCCAAGACCCGGAAAGCTGGCAGCAGGGGTGTGGTGGCAGCATTAACTGCTGCTCCCCTGATGCCAAATGTCCAGACCCATGGGGAGCACTGTAGGCCAGGTAACATGGCCCTGTGTGCCAGATTGTGACAATGCACATCCTGATCCAGATGTGCAGGGCTGGGCTGGTGTGCTGGAGCACACCCATGGACCAACCCCATATGCTAACCCCATGTGGGATCCAGCCTGTGTGCCTACCCTGTATCATGCATCTGGTCTGCAGGGCCAGAAGGTTGATGCCAATGGCCTAAAGGGGGAAAGGCCAAATCATATTTTAATAGCATTTGTCTTCCCAATTTCTTGTTACTCCTCTTTTATCTCCTCCTGTGTTGTCTCAAACAAGAAACATTAAAACATTTTGTTTCTGATTCAGGCACCCATTTAGAAATTATTCAAAATTCAGGCCCTAACATTTTAATATACTCAATGAACAATGCCCATAAGCTAGTTCCTGACAGTTATTTTTCAGGTAGATGATTAAACTTGAAGACATGCAAAAACAGGAATAAAGGGTATGTTTCTTCTAAACAAAAATAATTAAAGTTTTCACAATTCTTTTGTGTAGCATCCATCTACCACAGTGACTCATGAAGTACTATTAAGACATAGGTCACACAGTTTAACAATTCCTCTTGCCTTTAGGTGGGCTTTATTTCTCTGTTAACAAAAGAGAACCATCACTTTTGCCCCATAGCAATTTTAAGAGCCCTGTCACTTCCTTCTCTCACGCAGAACATCACAATACTACTGTAAAAGAAAAAATAATTATCACAGATTTGTCCACTAGAACAACTGAAGCACAACAATTAGCAGTAGGCAGCTAAAAGCTATTGCTGCGTGCCCAACAGACAGTATTGGAAACTGAAAATGTACAGAAAGTTATGAAATGGTAATTCTGCTCCCAACTATATTAGGGAATTGATAGTACACCCGTTCATCTTCTATTTTTTAATTTTCAGAACCAACTGTGTGCTTGGCCCTACATAAAAATAAAAATACAAATACTTTCAACATAGCCTAAAAAGATACAAAGGGCAATATGTCAGATAACTCAAAACAGAATGCCTTGGAGGATTATTAGATATGCCAATATGTCACCATATATATTATAACAGGGGTGGGCAAAATATAGCCCATGGGCCACATCCGGCCTTCTAGGTACTTTCATTTGGCCTGCAGTGCCCACCAATGAATTGTGCCCTGCCCAGCCCTTCCACGCATGAGGGCGGGGAGCAAAGTGCCTACATATACACCCCGTCCCCACATACCCTATTGCACCTGACTCCCACCCTCATGAGCAGAAGGGCCCATCCCAGCCAGCAGCAGCTTTTGGATGGGCTGTTGCTGCCACTGCTGCAGCCTCCAGGAGACCTGCTTGGCTTCCCCGACATCCTGCTCACTCCAGGCAGTAAGTAGGGAAGCAGCAGAGACTGGGTGGGGAAGCAGTGGCAGGGGGCAGCTGCAGCTGGGGCTGGTGGCAGCGTGAATTCTGTGCCCAGGGAGGTGATGGAAGTGCAGAGCGCAGATATGCAATGTGTGGGTGTGAGGAAGGGAGCGAGCACAGGCCTTGCCTTGCTGCAGGCAGAGCAGCAGCAGGCAGGGGTGCTCAGGACGCTTGTGCCCTGCACAGGCACTGACACCTGGTGGCACATGGCTCTGGGCAGCGCTGCACATGTGGGCAAAGAGCGCAGCCTGCCCAGCCTGCCTCTATCACATGCATGGCATCCCTGCAGCTCCCACAATTGCGCAGCACTGGGGGAAGTCCTATGCTGGAGCCAGCTGCCTTCCCCAGTACCTGCTGCGCAGGTCCCAGAACTCCACTGGAATTGGAGGGAGCCCCTGTCCCTGGGCTTCCTCTGGTGCCATGCGAGTGTGAGAGCTGCAGGTGCACCACACCGAACCCTTGTGATAGAAGCCAGGCAGGCAAGGTGCGCTTTTTGCCTCCATGTGCAGTGCTGGCTGGAGCTGCATGTTGCCAGGCTCCAGTGCCTGCATGGGGCACGAGCACCTCAAACACCCACCTGCTGCTGCTGCCTGCAGTAGGGGCTGCGCACTATGTGAAGGAGTGTGTATGTGGGAAGATCCCTACACACCCCCACCCTCCTTCATACCCCACAAACTTCACACACCCATAACCCCCAATGTATACACACCCCAACAAACCCTATTTCCCCCCACACCCCCTACAACCCTCCCACACACCCATACCCCACCATACACCCCCCTTGCCTCACCATACACCTCCCCAACCATGCACCACACATAATATACAACAGTGAGACTTTATTTTTTAGTTATTATGCAATCCCTTCACTGTATGCAAACACAAATCATGACAAATATTTTTTGTAACAAAATTAAAATATGTTATAGTAGGTTTTTTACTTTTAGTATATCAATTTTTTTTTTCTGGTTCTAGGATGGGAACCCTCCCTTCCCAAAAGGAGTATTTCTGGGGGTGAGGAGAGGGACTTCCGGTGGCAAAGGTCAGGGGTTAGGGTGTGGGACTTCTGGTCCTAATATGGCAACCAGGGGGCAGTGCAACTATCCAGGGGTGGAGCTACCCATGAGGCCCTAGACAGCTCACCAAAACTTGTTAAACGGCCCTCCACCTGAAATAACTGCCCACTCCACAGTAAGTGCTTTAAAGGTGTTTCAGACTAACCTGGATTAAAGGAGGCAAAAGGACTACTAGACTCTCTGGGCGCATCGCGATGGGCAGGAATGTGCATTTCCCCAGGGACAATACATGTGCCACTGCTGCTTGTCCTAGGAAAAGGCCTATGTATGCATGTTCTGGCATGTAGCATGTTGCCCCAGGCAGGGTAGGGGATGCTGGGTCCAGCACCAGGCCTGCCCCAGCAGACTTACCTGGGTTTCTGAGGGTTTCTGGGGGCTGCAGTTGTGGCAGTCCAGCAGCACGGAGCCTTGCTGGCAGCTGGAGTCTGGCTCTGGCCGGACAGGCTCAGGTTTCCGGCAGCACATCCTGCTGCCATGTGTGCCACCCCACTTTTTTAAGGAATGGGATTTTCTGACACCAGGATCCCACAGTGCCAAAAAAACCCTTTGCACTGCAAATTAGCAGTATGGGGAACTCCTGCATGTGTAGCGCTACAGACGAGTCCATGGCACTGCATACTGCATATCTGCACTTGTTTGGATGTGCCCTCTAGGGTTAAAAAAGCTGCCAGGTGTACCAAGAGTTCCCATAGGTGTGCTGTACAAAAACAGATAAGACAGACATGAAAATGTGGACCATGTGATGCCAGAGAGGTTTTTGTTTCCTAAAGTAGTTCCTAGATAGGTGTTTGGTGTTGAGGGGTGCCAGTGCCAAGCTGAGATGGAGCCTAGCACTCCAGGACTACAACATTCAGGTAATTCACTTTAAGAACAATGAAAGTGTAAATGCCAATGCTTTGTCATGAAAAGGGGGGCTGGAACTTCCCTGGGTACTGTGAGCAGTGAGCCAGCTCAGTTAAGTTTTTAAAGGAGCAGGGGATGTGACAAAGGAGACTAGGCAAATTGGACTCTAGCCTGCAGTTCTGGTGGGGAACACTTTGGGAGACTCAGTGTGGGTGGCTTTACTGTAAATAATGTTTGTAAATGGTTCCCTAAGTAGGACATCTAAACGCCCCTTTCATGCCCGGGGCAGATGGCAGTTTAGGGCTGACTGCAGGCTACAGAGACTGCTTTGTTTTGTCACAAGTGTGGCTGACTGGGTTGGAGGACAATGAGTAAAGCTCTGCGAGAATTGTGGGGAGAGGAGGTCCCAGGGTGGGTTGTCCCAGGGAGGACAGAATAAAGTCTGAGTGAGGACAAAGGGATTAGGGGTGGCACAGTGAGGACTGGTGGTTTTGAAGCTACATCTGGAGTACTGTGTCCAGGTTTGGGTCCCCCACTACAGAAAGGATGTAGACAAAGTGGAGAGAGTTCAGTGCAGGGCAACAAAATGGTTAGGAGACAGGGGCACATGATGTATGAGAGGCTGAGGGAGCTGGGTTTATTTTGTTTGGAGAAGAGAAGGCTGAGGGGGATTTAATAGCAGCCTTTAACCACCTGAAGAGGGGTTACACAAAGAGGATGGAGCTGGACTGTTCTCGGTGGTGGCAGATGACAGAACAAGGAGCAACGGTCTCAGATTGCAGCAAGGGAAGTTTAGGTTGGATGCTAGGAAAAATTCTCACTAGGAGGGTGGTGAAGCACTGGAACAGGTTACCCAGAGAGGTGGTGGAATCTCCCTCCTTTGATGTTTTTAAGACCTGGCTAGACAAAGCCTTGGGTAGGATAATCTAATTGGGGGTGGTCCTGCTTCAAGCAAGGAGTTGGATTAGATCCCACCTCTGAGGTCCCCTCCAACTCTAATTTTCTATGATTTTATGTTGTATTGCTTGGGATTTCAGCACTCTGACCCCTGACCTTTAAAAGAAGAAAAGACTCCATCCATCCCAGGAGCTGACCAAAAAGGAGGAGCTCCAAAAGGTGGAAACCAGAAACTGAGAAGAGCAAGGGTTTCAAAGCCAGAGGTTTGCCCCTTTCAGGGCGTCCACTCAGAAAAGTGAGACTGAATAAAGCTGTTTCTTGTGGGAGTGCTGAGGAAGAGATCTCCCCTTCCCCCCTGAAAGAGGCACTTTGATCCTTTCATGACAGGCAATGGCAGCCGCAGGATGCCAGAGCTCCTACCCAAAGTCATGGCTGAGGATTCAGCATATAAACACCTCTCTAAGGAGAGGCTAATTGAGCTGTCAGGAGCGAGATTTAACATTTGCAAGGGCCAACAAGGCCCAGCAAATCATGCTCCCGGAACAGAGCTTTCAAATTCAGAACCCTGAACCAATTCCAGACTCAACAGCAGGACAGATGCCTGATTTGCCAGGACAGGAGAAAAGTTTTAGTGATGACTTTTTGCCATCTTGTACCATCTACACTTTTCCCAGAGCCTGATGAAGGGACTTTGATCCCGAAAGCTTGCAGAAAAGGACAATTTCCTTGCCATTTTCCAGTTGCTCTAATAAAAGGTATAATTTTGGAACCAAGAGTTCTAGTTTTTTGTATGTCTTAGTGATGATGAGTTACTTCACAGAGTTACTTCATAGTGGCTCCATGCATTCATGCAGGAAAAAATGCCCTTCTTTGATGAAGTTATCAATTGTGTCTAACCACAAATTAAATTTGTCTGAGGAGTAAAAAAAAATACCATCTCAGAATACTGATTAACGCCCTCTCCAAAAACAAAACAAAAACAACCAACCAAACAAACATAAAAACCAAACGAAACCAAAAACAAAGCAGTCTTCATCCTTACAAAATGAAGATCTTGGGGATAATCAGCCCAAAAAACTCACATTGTTACATACGTTGAGACTTCAAGGAGAATTGACACATTAGGAAGTTCAAATAGGGATCTGTCACCTTGTGCTTGACTGGCATTTGGAGGATTGCTGGCTAAATTCTCCCCAAGGTCAGTGACTAAAGACTATCTGCACAAGACTTGTTAAAATTTGCCAGTGCTTTCCAATTAAAAGTGTGCATTTTACACTAGACACTTTACAAGGACAGAAAGCCTACAAAAGCACTGTTGATGGTATGGGAGTGATTGTAGAGATTATCTACAATCTGATGATACTGCAGCAGTCTCAGTGAAAGTCCAGGTGGTCTAAAAACAGAGCTGGATCTATGCAAGGACAGAACTCAGAAAAAAATGCTTTAAAAACTATGGAATCTCTCTCTTAGGTAATATAATAATGGATCCGTACATCAAGATTTTCAGCAGAGGTCAGAACAAGCAGGAACATCTGATCTGTGACTTATAGATCATAGAGAAAAGTTCTTTCTTTCCCTTCTTGCATTTTAAGTAATTCATGAAAGAGACTATTCATCTGTTGTACAATATTAATGACAAATTGTAAGCAGAAGTCACAGAAATTGGGCTAGTAAAAGTCAGAATTTAAATTTTTAGACATTAACTCTAATAGTGGGGCTAACTGAAACCTGGTGGGACTCTAACCACGAGTGGTACATATTGCGGGCTATAAGCTGTACAGAAAGGACAGAGTGGGGAGGAGAGGGGGAGGGGTTGCACTCTATGTCAAGGAGCGTTATACATCAACCCGTATCAAAATGGATTCGAAGGAGGAGAAAGTAGAAGGATTGTGGGTTAGGATACATGGAGGACAAGGGGAAAGAGATTTGGTAGTAGGGGTCTGTTACAGACCCCCACACCAAGGGGAAGAACTAGATTCGGAACTCCTGAGGCAGCTCTCAGAGACCATAAAGGCTAGGGAGGCGGTAGTCATGGGGGACCTAAACTACTCTGACATTTGGTGGGAGATACAGGACCTCCACCTGACGCAGGAGGTACATGGTCCCACTAGGGGGAATGCCTTACTAGACCTGGTGTTGGCAAGAGGGGATGACACGGTAGGGGACGTACAGATCAGCGGTCACCTGGGGGACAGTGATCACCAAATAATAGAATTTGCCATAAGGCGTAGAGTGGGTAAGGTAACTAGTAGGGTGGAAGTGCTAGACTTTAGGAAGGCTGACTTCAGCAAACTCAGGCGTTTAGTCTATGATGCACTGCAGAGTAAGAGATTTAGCAAGATGGGAGCCCAGGAAAGGTCGCTTGTCCCCTCAGGAAACTATCCTTCGGGCACAGAGGGAGACGATCCCAATATGGCAGAAAGTGGGGAAAGGGGCCAAGAGGCTTCCCTGGCTGACCAGAGAAATCCAGAGCAGCCTAAGGGCAAAAAGTGGGGCATATAAGCAGTGGAAACAGGGAGGGATTACTAAAGAGGAGTATACCTCCTCAGCT
>NW_005841854.1:1427289-1445605 GCF_000455745.1 Alligator sinensis | reverse complement strand
ACCTGGACCTCTTCAGCCTCCGCAAGAGAAGGTTGAGAGGCAAACTTGTGGCTGCCTATAAATTCATCATGGAGGTGCAGAAGGGAATCCGTGAGGCTCTACTCACCAAGGCACCCCTGGGGGTCACAAGAAATAATGGCCATAAGCTAGCAGAGAGCAGATTTAGACTGGACATTAGGAGGAACTTCACAGCTAGAGTGGCCAAAATCTGAAATGGGCTCCCAAGGGAGGTGGTGCTCTCTCCTACCCTGGGGGTCTTTAAGAGGAGTTTAGATGGGCATCTGGCTGGGGTCATCTGAACCCAGCACTCTGCCTGGCCAGCAGCTACAGTATGGCTCTGGCCAATCGGATTCATTTTGGGCAGTGCAGGTTGCCACCATGTGTGCCATCCCACTTCTTTTTTTCCCCCCACCTAGGATCTCCCAATGTCAAAACCCCACCCCCCACACTGCAAATTAGCAGCACAGGGAATGCCTGCCTGTGTAGTGGGTAGTACCATAGATGGGTCTGTGACGCTGCATGCTGCACGTCCGCGTTCATCTGGACGCACCCTTGGAGTCTTAATTGTGGAATTGCAAAATTTTTTCTTTAATTCTAGACCCTGTATAATAATTCACTTAATCTAGCTAGAAGTTCACTCACAGGGCACATCCAGTTGAGTGCAGACATTTATTTCCCTGGGGACAAGTAGTTACTTGTCCCTGGGGAATAACCTTGCCATGCATGCTCTGGTGCGCAGATTACCTCAGGTGGGGGTAGGGGAGGATGGGGCCAGCAACTGTGCTGTCCCCAACAGCTTTACCTCAGTTCCTGGGGGGTCTCAGGGAGCTGCAGCCATGGCAGGAAGGCTGGCTGGCAGCTGGAGTGTGGCTCTGGCTGGCCAGACTTAGCAGGCTATGAATTTGGACAGTGCATGTTGCCGTCACATGCACTGCCCCACTTTTTTTGACTCCAGGATCTCCTCAATTGTTTTTCCCTCATTAAAAAAGGAACCATTTCACTGAAACATTTTTTGCAAAAGGCAGTATAACCAAACAAACCCATACAAACAAACTTGGAAGGATTTCAGGAATGCTGAAACATTAAAAAAAAAAAAAAAAAAAAAAGGTAAAATAGCAGTCTCGTCAAAAGATATTAAAAATGTTTATAATTTAGAAATGGAAAGTGTGAAAAAAGAAAATTAAATCCACATTTTTAGAACATAAGAATTGGCATTTACTGGGTCAGACTATAGGTCCATCTTATACAGTATCCTGTATCACACGGAGAGGGACAGTGAACTGGGTATGACAACAGTTTTTTTCTACTGTTTCTCTCTCACTTCCAGTCTTTAGCATTTAAAGTCCAGAACGCTCAGATTTAAAGGTTGTATCCCCAACTCTCGTGCTCAATAGCTACTGATGCCCCTTTCCTCCAGTAATTTTTCCAATCTGTTTGAATCTGGGTAAGCTATCAGCTTCAACATCTGGGGGCAACATGTTCCACACTTGAATTAATGTGAAAAAGAACTTCCTTTTGTTAGTTTTAACCTTATTACCTACTCGTAATGAGTGGGTAATAAGTTTAAAACTTATTTTATGTTAACTCATTTTATGACCCCTAGTTCTTGTATTGTGAGAGAGATAACAAATAAATCCCTATTTATTTTCTCCTTACCATTTAGTATTTTGTAAACCCTTATCATGTCTCCCCTCAAATGTCTTTCTTTCAAGCTGAATAGGCCTAGCCCAGAGGCAGGCAATTATTTCAGGTGGAGGGCCACTTACCAAGTTTTGGCAAGTTGTCGAGGGCCGCATGGGTAGCCCTGCCCCTTGACAGGTGCCCCACACCCTGGATGCCATCTTGGGACTGGATTTCCCACCCCCTAGCACCCAGCCTTTGCCACCAGAAGTCCCTCCCCTTGCCACTGGAAATACTCCTTTCAGCAAGGGGAAGGACTTCTTGGAACCAGAAAAATACCAAATTATATTCTAAAATTTGAACATCTACAACATTCATTAGTGTTGGTTTAAAAAAAATATTTTTGTCCAGATTTACATGCATTTGTGTAGTGTACACAGAGGTAATCACACAACAGCTTAGATGCACATGCTTACTGCCCAGTAAACTACACTACTCTGCAATAAAGCATCTTGTATAGAGGCACCCACCAGGTCTTGGTGATTTGCTTGTTTGGTTATAAATTTCCTTTACAGCCTCATCTATTGAAACCTCAATGTCAAATTGTGCTGATCTGGTTGACCTAATACATGATTTTTAGAAGCTTCTTTTGCAGGAATTTTCCTTTTGTTTTGGTCTGACAATAACAGCAGCTTTGAAATCATGAGGTTTTTTTCCTGAAATCAGGTACCTAGTCCCCACAAAGGTTTACAGCTCTTGCTTCTTTATGTCTCTGCTTAGTGCTTTTTTTTGTTTAGTTTTGTTTGTTTCCTTCTTTAGAAAGTAAGTCCCCTTTGTATGTGAAACATCCACAGCCACCCAGGAAGTGAAGAATTGTAGGACTGTGTATATATCCTTTGTTGGTACACTCCTGGTCAAGTTACAATCTGTAAATCTTAAAAGAATACCTTCACAGTTATTTGATAAAACTGGTTTGTCTGTTCCTTCCATGTTCTGTGTAACAAAAATCTATTGATACCATATAAAAAATGAGTATTGTCAAATCTGTGTTATTGTGAGTGTTAAGGAATCTTTTATAAAATTCTACCCAATCTCACCATTTAAAAAAATAAAATAAAACAATGCATAGGCAACTTAAGGAAGATGATTCAGTTTAATATAGCAGTATAGCCAGAAACCCACATTGTCAGACTTTATCTAACAGTTACCAGAAGTCAATTAAATTTATGGCTAAAATAAACACCCCTGCTCCCTCACCACCACCCTGACTATATAGGGGAGACAATATTGTTAGTGTCGGGTTTTACCGGATCTATGCAACTTTATTTCTGTACGAGATATTTCATAGATAGTTCCAATTAAGTGACAGTGATCATTTGCACTTCATTCCAATACCCTCAAAGCAACCTTGAACTGTGTTCAATATAATCATAGGAAGCAAAATATAAATAAATGTGAAATAAGCATTTCCACACTTATGACATTATTTTAGTAATGTCTTTTTTTAAAATTCCGTTTTAAAATAATTCCCCTTCAGCCCCAAAGCAAGTGTCAAATAAATTATGGGTCAATTTTTGTCATCTCTGAACATTTTGCTTAAGTGTTCAACTAGAGCTACAAGCTCAGGGTTCCCTCCAAGTAATTCAATTTGTCTATATGCTTCAGCTTCAAGCTCTTTCAGAGTTTGCCGTGTGTACTCAAAGGAACCCACAGTCTCAAGGTATTGTACACAATAGGTTTTAACGTCTACATTTTCTGTCCTTTGACGCAAAATATTCTGCACCTGAGTGCTTTCAGGCCTGGACCAAATAGCATGAATAGTTGGAAATGAGAACTTGCCCTCAGTTAAGTCTTCACAAAAACTCTTGTTTTCACTATATTCTTTTGACCGTAAATTAGCATAGTCATCTCTTATTTGGAAGAGGAGGCCAAGAGTATTCAGGAGTGGTTTTAAGTCTTTGTTATACTTGGAGAACAACTGCATAAGGCCCACAGCTAGTCCAAAAAGACCACCTGTCTTTTGTAGTACCATGGCTTTATACTCTTCCTCTGTGGGACAGGTATAATTATCTCTCCAATAAATATCCAAGCCTTGGCCCTGATGAAGTTCCAGTAACTGACGGGTAAATACTTTTACTGCATCTGGGTGATCAAGTGTTAAAACCTTCTCTAGGCCAAGGAAATATACATAATTAGCACAATTTATTACAGCTGGAACTCCATAGATGCTGTGGGCCACTGGAAAGCCTCGCCGTAGCTTTGAGTTATCTTCAATATCATCTATAAGCAGGCTGGCATTGTGCAACATCTCTGTCACTTCAATGATAACCTAATACAAAAAGAGAAACAAAATAATTAATTCTTGTGATGGAAAATGGGTTTTAAATTTGCAGAATATCCTGTGCATCTCCAACATGCATCTCTGGCAGTATACTTAATATTTTTTAAAGTTTAGAGGGAACCCAGTGCAGACTTAAAAACAAACAAACAAATACCTTTTGTTGTATATAACACAGTCCAAGACCAACCGTTGATGGTTGAATATTGTAAAATGCCAAATTCTACTGGGATTGTCATATGGATACTAAAGTCTCTATTCTAGTCCTGAATAGTCACATAACAGACCTGACACAACATTATAAGTCAGAGCGATGGCACAGAGTGGGGAAGGGAAGTAGATTTCAAGGCAAAAAAACCCAACCAAACAAACAAAAAACCAGCAAAAACCCCAAAACGAACCCCCCCCCCCCCCCCAAAAAAAAACCCCAACCAAACAAACAACCCCAAACAAACATGTTTTGGGAGTACTGAAAGTCTCTGGTCCAAGTTGATTCTCTTTGATATCATAGACATTAGGGCTGGAAAGGACCTGGACTCAATGATCTTGCAAGGTCCCTTCCAGCCCTAATATCTATGATATCTATGACAGGGAGACAAATCAGCCAACGGTTCAGTCAGTTTTACTCTAATGTGTACACCAAGAATCTGAACGTTACTAGTGAGGAAATGGATAGTTTTTTGGACTTTGTACCCATACAACAAATTTCAGAGTTGGAGAAGAAAATTTTAGAGGCTCCTTTGCCGTTAGCTGAAATAACTTTGGCCTTAAAGGGCATGAACGATAATAAAACTCCAAGCAGGGCTGGATTTCTATGGCATTTTATATGCATATTCCCAAGAGAGGCGTATAACTGATACTTTGTTATGGTTGGATATACTTTTTAGTCTATACACAAGTAACTTTCCTGTACATTCCCCTAATTCCCAGTGATCTTGGTATAATCTTTATAAACTGCACCTAAATCTGTGACAGCTACAACTCGTGTGGTAATCTGCACTTCTCTTGCCTTAGTTCTTAACAGCTCCATTTTCTAACATGAGAGCGATTCTTCAAAAAGGTGTTTACGTTAATGGCTAAAAGCTGATAAGATAGTTATCCACAATTTTCTCACTTCCCCCTACCCTCTCTATTATTAACACCCACTATTTGGAGCTAGTTTTAACTGCCATCTCTGAATGTAAAAGCTACTGAAGTAATAGTTGAGGGTAAAAACATAAAACGGGTAAGATTAGGCAATATGAATCTATGACAGGTTAAAATTAGTTCAAAGGCCTCTACAAAAATCAGTTCTTGGAATTTCCAATGTTGTTCTTAAGACAGACATACATGGCAAGGTTATCATCCCCCTTCCCTCCAACTTTTCTGTTCATCTTTAAAACTGTGAGCTCTTTATAGCAAGGACCATTCTTTTTGGAGCATCTGGGAAGTTCTTAGCACATCACAGAATTAATGAACAACTTCTTATCCAAAGATCTCTAGCCACCAATATATTTTTGCCATCTGACAGTTTTGTAAAGTGGATTGTTACTTTACTAGCAGGTAAACTGAAATATTTACCATGTTATTAACATTTCTAAGGTCTGCACTGCATCTTACCCATTTGTCAAATACTAAACCACACTGCTTAAGTAATAAAATCACAGGTTAGCCAACCCTGCTGTAGACAATATCTATCCAAGAAACAGGTACATTCTGTGTAAGATTTCTTAGATTCTTCTTTTGAACTGCAAATAAAGGGCATGAAGTGTTGTGGTTAAACAATGTCCAAGCAAAACTGTTTGTACAAACTGAAATATTCATTTGCTTCACTATAAATACATTAGATGTCTGGTCGAGGAAAAAAAAAAAAAAAAAAAAACACAACAAAAAACCCACCAAGTACAGTTCTATCACTGGCTTTTTTATCACCTGCTTTTGGACTATATTCTTTAGTTTTCCCATCAGAGATCTTCCCCTCCCCCCCACTTCTTAATTCTCTTGTTGGTATACAACAAACTTTGATAACTTTAGTCATATAGACAACTTAGTAATTTATACAAAACAATTTTGACTCAAGTAACTCTTGGTCAAGAATACTGCAAGATAGTGTCTTGCCCACAGCAGATCTATACAACTGGACTCAAATTAATTAAAAAAAAAAAAAATCTACAACAGCTACTTTTCCAATAAGCAGAGAGCCATCAGTTTTCAATAAACAGACATAAAGGCACATTTGGAATGCTGTATTACACACAAAAACAGAAAATGTATGCAATTTTTGCATTTGAAAATAAATATAATTTTTTTTATGTCATTAACTATGAAGTTATGCCAGGTAACTGGACCTTCATGCTAGGTTTTAAAAAACACATTAAAGAGGAAGTGTTCTGGCTTCTTCCCAAGTGGTTCTTCTGAAAAGCTGCAAGGACTTAATTGTTGAACTAGCACCTGGGAGTCCCCATCATAAAGAAGGACCAAGCATCAGCAAAGAAGGTCCCTGCCCAATTTTAGTGTTGTTTATTGAACATCAATTCTGCTTTACATTAGATAAGACCTGCACAGGAAAAAAAGAGTTTGCATTTCATACAAGTGTTAAATTCAAACTGTGCGCATGACAATAACAGAACTTTTTAACATTGTTAAACACTAAAGCCAGTTACAGAGTAATAGTATTTTGACCCCAAAAGATGCTGTGCAAAAAGTAATTTTGTTCCAAAAGTACTAACATTACACAGGGTTCGAATTATACTTTGACTGGGGGGGGGGGGGGGGGGTGGGGTAAAAAAAAAAAAAAAAAGAGGGGCGACAAAAAAAAAAAAGATTGGGCGACCTATCACAATGCCCTAATAAAATCAAAGTTGTGTCCCCCCCACCCTGTTATGATTTTCAAGTCTTATAGGGGGGCTTAGCACCCCTGAACTCCCCCATAATTTAAACCCCGACATTACGTAAACATCTTGAAATGACATCACTGGTCATCTTTAGTTACAAAGACTCTCTTAATGTGCTATTGGAAATCCAGCAAAAACATTTTATGCTTGTAAGGCGTCATGAACTTCTTGCATTCCCTGCACAATCCTATTGTTCTGCATTTTAACTGTCAACTTATTTTCCTTTTGCCTTTTCAGTTTCACTCATCTGCTATATAAGCTTCAGACAGTTCAACCAAAAGCCTGATTAAGATTGTCAAGAAGTCATTAATGATCGACATAACCATTTAATTCAGTGAGATATTTTAAAAATCTGGGTCATCTCCCTTGATTAGCGAAACGAAATGTTATTCAAACGGACTACAAACTAGTTCAAAACAAAGTAAAGAAGCAGAGAAAAAGGCAAAAAGGTACGTGGCCAGGGAGATACGGTTCAGGGTCAGAGAAACCAATTTAGACAGTATGAGTGGTAGAGGAGGCACTTTTGTGAGTTTGTGAACCATAGGGCATAAAGCAGGGGTATCAGACATATAGCCCATGGTCTGGAACTGACCTGTGCATCTTGGACAGACCCTGCATGCCAGACCCAGTGTCATGGGGTGGGGGGTGGAGAAAGTTGGTCCAGACCACTGCCTGTAGCATCCACACCAGACTGGATCTGAGTGATGTCTCCAGGCCAGTCTGGATTGGGGCACCACATACCCTATGCCACAAGCACAAGCCTCACTCTGGGGCTTACTCTGCATGTGACACAGAGGGTTGACATGGGGTGCAAGCTGCACATAGCATCTTGCTGGCCTGGCCCTGCATGCTGGCTCCAGCATGAATGGATGGCCTGAGATCTGATCCTTGGAGTCAATGTGCAGGGCCAAGCCAGCAGGATGCTACATGCTGCCCACACTCCAGATCTTCTATGCTGCATACAACGCCCATGGTAGAAGATCCAGCCTGCACACCACTGGGCTGGACTGGGTGCATGTGCTGCATGCTACAGCACAGGGGGCCCACATGGGACGAGATTGACACCCCTGATACAGAGGAAGTGGTTTACAGTGCAAGCTAGAACAACACCACAGAGGTTTTTGTGTCTGGTTTTGATTTAAATGGAACAGATTTCAACTGGATCTTGACAAAAACCATGTAGCCAGGAAAACCAGACAGATTTGGTAGATGTAATATTTTCATACCTCAGAAACAAAAAGATAATTTTTTCAAAGTCTGGAGTCAGACACCTAGTGTCTGGGGAAACCCCTAAAGAAAAGATATGGCAGTGGTTTGTAAAGAGGGTAGAAGAAATCACACTCACAGATTAATTTAGTACACAAGCAGTAGTGACAAAGTCACTGTAAGATGACTTTGAGACATGAGATGCAAGTGAAGAAGGCATCACTAAACAAGCATGATGCTTTAGCCACGTACAGAAAATGAAAGGAAGTGGAATGTTTAATGCTTATTTTTCAAGGAGAAATGACAGCTAGTCAGCTGCCTGGTAAAGGAACCTGAAATGAAGCCAACTTACTTTAGCAGGACATGTAATTTGATTATCATCAGTGACTCAGAAGCAACAGAAGTAGTTAGCCACATTAGTCTGAAGTCCCGCAGAAGTCAGAAGTGTATAGTATGAGCTACAGCACATCATCTGATGAAGTGAGCTTAGGCTGATGAAAGTTCATGCTATACCTCTCTAATTTAGTTAGCCTGTAAGTACATATCTACCCTGGCTTCTGCCTTAACAGTGATAGCCACGTAATGGTAAAATCTCAGAAGATGACAGACTGCAGTGATTGAGAAGTTAGCACCATGGGACATCCTACAGAAAAAAGGAAGAGAAGATATGCACTACAGACAAACCAAAGTAGAATATATGATACACACAGGTTCACACACACCTTTTCCCCACAAGCTCACTTCATCAGCTGATCTATAAGAGGTGCAAATCTAACCTGCATTCTGCTCGACTTCAGACTAACATGGCTAACTACCTCTCTCATCTTACAGAAGCTAGAGAGATGCTCAATAGGAAGACTGGAATGCTGCAGACAACCCTGTCTTCCAAGGTTTTCTGCTATTGTGGGATTTCAACTGAAGTACAGTAGTTGCTCCATAGTGAATTGTAAAACTATCATCTTATTCCATCCAGTATTTTCAAACCTACTTTGACTTCAAAACCCAAAAGTGATTGCCTGAAAATTCTACACATTGCGCCACAGCACTAAATCCCTGAAAAATTTGGGACAAGTTGCCCAGGGAAATGTGGTATACCTGAAACACATTGTTCCGGTTTTCTTAATTGCTGCTGAATCAGAAATCAGATTTGAAACTGAAGTGTACTCACTAAGGAATGCGAGATACATACATGCTATTCATATTATGTAGGTATTAGGGCAACATTTTAGGATATTATCGAAATGAAGTCATGTGCACAGAAGTACATACACAAGTTTGCATGTTGTGCACAAAAATATTGTTTGGAGCTTAATGCATGCTTTTCAAAACAGAGCCCCTACCATAGCTGCTTATGAAGGGTGGACAGAAGCAGCTGACAGGGATTGAAAGAGTTAACAGGGGCCCAGAATGAGCAAACAAGGTGAAGTCAGATGGATAAGTAATGGAGACTAGAAGGAAAGGCTGCCCAGGAAAGAACAGAGCAAAAATGCAGCTTGCATAACTTAACTGAAAGCCTTTTACCGTCTAGGGCAGAGCTTTCCAAACTGTGTGTCGGCGGCAGTGTGTAGGTGTGTCGCGCGAAATGCAGAAAATTTTGCGGAAGGGCACCGCGGAGCTCCCTTACTCACGTCTGCTTCCCTTGGCCCCTCCCCCGGAACTGAATTACTGTGTCGCAAAATGATGCATGTCTAAGAAGTGTGTCACCAACATGAAAAGTTTGGAAAGCTCTGGTCTAGGGTACCTGTGGAACAACCATTAAGCAAGCTGAACATTCAAAAAACAGATGTTCTCAGGCCCAAGACAGCCTCTATAAAATCTGAATGGAAGTTGAGAATTGTTCAACCCTAACACCTTATTCTTTAAAAGCAGTGTTTCCTCAAATTGTAGGGAATGCCCCCTTGGGTGTGCTAGAAAAGAGTTTTGGGGGAGGGAGTGACCACAAGCAAAACAGTATCCAACAAATCCACTGTCCATGACAGTGAAAAAGTGCTGAATAAAGTTTGGTGGCTAAAATGTGCAAGTGGTTGATTTAATGCAGTGGGACATAAACCCCAAAAAAGTTTGGCAAATGCTGCTTTAAAGGATATTGCTACAAGACAGACAGAAAAATGCGCAAATAGTCACTAAGAACTCCATACAGCTGCTGGCTTGCTATTTCTACAAGAAATAAATCAAACAATAACTGGTATTCTAATCCATCCAGCTTGTGATATTTAGACACTTAGCTAGTTTCTCAGACAAAAGGGAGGATCAACATGAATTCACTAAAAGTATGACAGTGAGAGCTTCTTAATTGCAATTTTGAAAAAAAAAACAAACCAAAAAACACACTTTGTCGTAATGTATTTTTTATTTACTTCAAACTATTTTGAGCAAGAACAAACAGATTTTCTCCTTTGTGAACTCCAAATTCAAGACCTCAAATCCTAAAAGAATGTTTTTCAATAACCTTGCTTTTTAGCATCTTTAACTGTGAAATGCAAGAGTCAGAAATACCTTTCAGGCCATCCAAGTGAACACTTTTTGTACTGTTAAATTAAAAAATAAACAAACAAAATACCACCCCAGAAAAATCCAAACAACTTAAAAAAAAATAAATAAAACTAATACCTGTATTTTGTCTTCTGGAACATTCAGCCAGTGATTAAAGGCCTGTGACAGTTTGGTTCTCACTTGCTTACCTACAGTAAAAGATAAATATTGAAGGAATTTTTAAGACTAAAAGTGAATTATTGAAATCCCAATCCTTCACCTATTTTTAAGCATTACTATAAGAGCCAGTTAACAAATCTATCAGTAACATGCTCCTAATTTCCCTGAAATTTTACTTAAAGGACTAGTTAAACAGCACAAATGCTATGGGATACAGGAAAAAGTGCACTTCTCCAATAAAAGCAAGTAGGTAGTACAGAGAGGATCAGACAAGGTGATCAAGGTTATGGAGCAGTGGACACACCAAGAGAGATTAAAAAGACTAGGACTCTTCAGTATGGAAAAAAAGAGAAAGGGGTATAACAGATGTGTATGAAATCATGAAGGTTGTGAACAAATTGAACAGGAAACTGTTATTCACCAAGTCCCAGAAAACTAGAAGCAAGCCACTAAAATTAGCAGGAAACAAGATTTAAAACTAACATGATAAAGTACTTTTTATGTAGCACTTGGTTAATCTGTAGGACTCATTACCGCTGGAGGCTGCAGAGGCAGACAAGTACAGCTAGGTTCAACAAGGGACTAGGCAAATTCCAGACAATAGATCTGTGGCACATTGCCACTGTCTGGTCTTGTAGTTTCTGCCTCAGAATCTTTTCCTTTCCTGCTTCTAGTGGGAACTAAGAATTACCCCTAATTTAGAGAGAAATTGCTATCAAACATATGGCTAATGGTTTAAATCCAGCCAGCTGGGCTAATGGCAGGCCACCAGAAATTGGGGGGCAAGGCCTGCCACAAAATTCAGGGTACTTGGACTCTGGTAGACATGGTAATTGGCATCAGGAAGTCAAGTGACGGCTGATACAGCCCTGGTTGCTTCGCACATTGCCATGGGCCTGGTTCGTTGCCCCCACTATGCTGGAGCCACTGCTGCTGTATGCCCAGCGCCAGAGCTAAAGCTGCCGCTGTGGCATGGGGCATACAGTGTCTCCAGCAGCTTCAGCTCTGGCAATGGGCATGCAGTGGGGGTTATGCTGAATGCTAGAGCTGCGGCTATGTACAGCAGGGCTGGATCCAGCTTGCAAGGAGCCAGAGGATTCTTGTGGGCCAGATCTGGCCAGAGGTGCAAGACAAGTTTGACACCCCTGCTCTTAACCAACGATGGTGGATGCCAGGGAGAATATGACAGGGGACAGACCACTTCAGCTATACCTCGTTCAACTCTCCCCCTCTAAAGCAGGGGTGGGCAAAATGCGGCCAGGGGGCTGGAGGCGGCTTGCCCAGCCATTCTATCTGGCCCGCGGGGCCCCTAAAAAAAAAAAATTTAGAAAATTAATATTTATATGCCCCTGGATGCCTATCATGGGTGGCCCTCGATGGCTTGCCAAAACTCAATAAGTGGCCCTCCGCCCAAAATAATTGCCTGCCCCTGCTCTAAAGCATCCATTCCTGCCACTGTTGGAGAGAGGATACTAGGCTAGATGGACCACTGGTCTGACCCTGTATGGTACTACTTATGTTTTTATCTTGTTCATTTATCAGTGACTTCCACACCAAACATCTCACTATGATATCTAGAACCAACACTATCCAGTTACAGCATGCTAGATATACAGTTTTGCCAATTGCTTATCACTGTGGATTAGGATCAGAATTTAAGTTAATAGCTTCTAAATCTGTCTGCCAGCCACAGAAAGATGGCTGACAAACTGAAATTCAGCATAAGGACTTCAGGCGTGTCCAGATGAGTGGGAACATTTGTTTCCCTGGGGACAAGTAGTAGCAGCACACCTTGTGCCGCTGCTACTTGTTTCCAGGGAATGCCCATGCCACACGGCAGGTTACCTCAGGTGGGATAGGGGAGGCTGGGGCCAGCGTAGTTGCTTCAAGTAAGAAGCAGGGCGCTGCCTCAGCGCCTTACCTGGGGTCCTGGGGGAGGCACAGCTGAGGCGCTCCTGCAGCAGAGAGCCTGGCTGTCCGGGATTGTGGCTGCGGCCGGCCAGGCTCTGGTTTTGGCTAGTATGTTAGCTGCCCTGGTTTTTTTCGGGGTGGGTTTTTTTTGACCATGGGATCTTCTGGGGTCAAAAAACCATCCTGCACTGCAATGTAATGGGGAATGCCTGCATGTGAGGTATGTGGCACTGCAGATGGGTCTGCAGTGCCACATACTGCATGTCCATGCTTGTCTAGATGCCCCTTTGGGGGTATATAGCAAACTAAAAAAAGTTTCAGTTGGTCTTAAAATGAACAGATGATTAGTAAATAAGATGATCTATAACAGGTGAAAGATCAAACTTCTCTTTTAGATGAACCAAGCCAATCAAGAATTCCAACTATGCGTTTTAGATTAAAGCAAGTCACTGAATATAAATTAGTTTGATGCAAAGGATTATGCATATGTCTACAAGTCAAATGCTTTAAATATCTATTTTAATGAATAAAAGTTTACATGATATGCTAATGATTTGAGGAAAATTTAATTAAATTCCTGGGAACAACATTAAGGAAATCTGTTCATTAGCCACCCACTACAGCAATTTATGGAGAATACAATGACCTTCTGACAGGAACACACTGACATTTTAGATCGTGAATTCCTACTTGCATAAGACAATTTGTCAATCGTGTTTAACTCAAACTTCTGAATATACAATACTCCCTGAAGCTTCTGTGAAAGCAACACTTGATAAGCCCTAAAGTCGAATAACTCACATGATGACTGGTTATCAACTTTTTCTAAGTGTGCTACTTGACAAGTATTAGAATAAAAAGGGACAACTGAAAGATGGTCAGCTTCACCAAGTGACCAGATTTGTTTTAGGTATGACAACCTATTCTTGGACATCCTAGGACTGTTGGGAAGTTTAACTGTTTCCTTTGGTTTTATGAAGTTTATTTTCTGCCACGGTGTAAAAAAACCCCTACATGTAAGAAAGAACCCAAACACAGGGCTCTGGGAGTTTTGGTATGATGGTCAAAGTCCCTTGAATGACCCGACAGGTCAGCCACTAATTTCTTAAAGCCCAAGATACTTAAAAACAGCTGAAGCTCTTTTCCGCCCATAGATGGAAGGGTAGGATGAAGTTTACTATCCCAGCTAACCTGCCAAGCCAGCTCCTGCATACTGTAGAGTGGTAGTGCAGCCAGTACCTGCTCTTCTCCCAGCTTGACTGCTTCAGTTCTCCAATTCCTTAGAGGAGTTGGTTTTCACACTTTTATCAACATACCCTAGTTCACATTGAAGGGGACTATAGTAGGTTGTCACTGAGCTTTTCAATAGGGACCAGACATAGTTCAATAGTTACAAATAATGCCTCCTTTGTTTCAGAAGTTAGATTTAGCAAAATAATTAAAAAGCTATTATTGGGCATATTTATATAGTTTTAGTACAATAAAAAACCCCCACACCTCCTTGTATTTTAAAATTCTAATTTCCATATGAAAGCATCTTGGCTCAAATTGCAAATCTGCTTCCCCCCAAAGAAAAAAAAAAAAAAAAGCAAGCATCATTTACCATTTCTACCATTTTCTTAAGTAATACAAACAAACAATACATTTAAATTTATATAATCACAAACTTTTATAGCTATATAGTGTCCCTATCTAGCTGAAATGCCAACTTAAATGTATAAAGGGTACATTTAATTACATAGAAACAAGTTTTAATGTTTGCAACAAATGAGATTGAACCTCTCTAGGAAAAACTTCAATTAAGGTATGTAAAATGAGATTAAAATATAATAAAGAGAAATCAATATTTTAAATTGTTCTAACCAGGGGAATGACATGGTAGCATCCAAGACAGTGCAACCAACTGGGAACATTAAAAAAACCAAACAAAATGTATCAAATGTGCAAATTAAAATATTGAAGTGATTCTCCACAATAAATAAAGGATTGGCTTGCACTACAGTAGAAAATGCACATTTTCAAATGCTAATGTAACTTTCAAACAGCTGCTAAAGTTATATTAAGGAGATTCCAATTATAGCAAGCCTAATACCTGCAATAGGCAATTAAAAAAAAAAAAAGACCTCCCACAAGCAAGCACAGTGTTTTAAATATGTTTGAGTTTCCTAATGAAAAGTTTTTGAAAAAGCAGCTTTTATTTCCTAGTAGATTTTCTTGAAGCAAATTATACTAAAAGCACCTGCTGAAAAAGCAACACCAAGCCTGCAGTTTAAAGAAATTCAGTATAACCTGCAGCTTGTACAATTACTCAGAAGTGTGGTGGCATTTTGATACTTCTGTGGGAAGGACTACTCAAAAGGGAACATTGCACCCAAGTGGAATTTTTACTGCAGTGCTGCAAGACATGTCATATCACTCAAATAACAGCAACACTGCTTACTGGAACATACAGAACATCTGCTTCCATGTCCAAGAAAGCTACTTCTGGCACGTGTAAGCTTATTTTCTAAAGCACGTGTGATCAGATCGTTCCATGCTAAATAGAAATTGTGGCATCATTGTGCAGTACAAAAAAGGAAAAGAACTTTCTCCCTTCAAAAACCAAAAAAAAAAAAAAATCCCTTTGCCCTTGTGTTCAAGGCAAACAATTAACTAAGTTGATATCATGTAAAAATATCTGGTATTTTAAAATACTTATGGACAATTACTTGAGTTGTTATGAATGGTCTACTAAAACTAGCAAGGATAACGAGTACAGTTGACCGGGCTCCAAACTCAGAGATGTCCCATTAACTATAATGCAGGGATGTCAAACTCATTCAGCCCCACGGGTCAGAAGAGTGTTGCTAGGCTTGTCTGCAGACTGGTTCAGGACTGACTCCTTGTGCCATATGCAATGCCAGGAGGTCCAGGGCACAGGCTGTATGCAGCACCCTGCCAGACCAGCCCTGGAAGCTAGAACAGGCCTCCGGCTGTTCATGTACTGGAGCCAGTGCACAGGGCTGGTCCAGCATGTCCAGGGTGTGGGCTGCATACACTGCTACCTCATGCTGTGTGCAGTGCCAGTACCAGACCATGGTGCAGGACAGATCAGCTGTAGACACTACTGCATACAGCACAGGGGGCCAGCATAGGGCGTGTACTGCATATAATAACCTGCCAGGTTGGCCCTGCATGCTGGTTCTGCTCAATATGGACTGGTCCTGGAGCCAGCATGCAGAGCCAGTCCAGCGAGGGGTGTTGCATGGAGCAATACCCCCTATGACAGCCCCTTGTGTGCATACAGTGTGTGCTGCACTGGGTCCAACCCTGTGCTTCATGCAATGCATGGGGTCAGGGTTGGTGCATGGGGTTGGTTCAAAGACTGATGGGGCTAGATGATACAGCTCAGTGGGCCAGAATTAGCCTGCAGGACATGTCTGCTATAATGCATATTAAGAAAGAAAACTCTTAAAATAGCATAAGCAAAACAATAATAAATGCAAGTAACATCTGTGTGCACAAAGTACCAAATAGTTCATAAACTGGCTTGGCCAGACACTAGGCCAACAGTTCTCTACCTCAACTGCCCCAAGTAAGGCAATATTTATGTAGTATTAAGAGAGAACAGAAAAGGAAATGACAAAGTGGTTCTTTTGGGGAAAAGCCCCAGAATTAACAACTACTTTAAAGAGAACCACTCCCCACACAAAAAAACACCCCCCCACCCTAGAAGTAAGATAATATGAGACAGGATCAGAAAGACTTACAGGAAGAAAGAGGCAAGATCCAGTGATAGGGAAATGAATTTGAACTTTACTAGGCATAGTGCTCCTGATAATGTAAAAGACAGGACTGCTGGAGAGTGTGACTTATAAGACAACAAGCCAGGGACTAGTGACAGAGAATTTATCAAAGCTAATATTTGGAAGTGATCCTGCACTTGAGTACTTATGATAGTTCCAAGATTATTATTATTTTTTTAATTGCTAAAGGGTTTAGCTGCACATCAATAAGAACGTACCAAATTACTCTGCTTCAGCATCTCCTCTGTTGTCCCCCGAGTGGCTGTTTTTAGACAACAAAATTTAAAAAATGAATTTGATTGGGAAGTTGCAGGACCAGAAATCACCCACAGACTGGACTGTATCTTTAAGCATAGTCTAAACCAGGGGTCGGCAACATTTTTGGACACTCACAACTTCGACTTGTAAGATGTTGGTGTGCCAGGGGCGACTGGCAGGTGGGGCTGTGAGGGGCCTGATCCTTGTTGCGGCAGCACAGCCCCAGCCCCTTCCCCATCTGCCCCGAGGTGCGTGTGCCAAGCAAAATGCCTTTGCGTGTCACATTCTGACGCCCATGCTGGTGGTTGCCTACCCGGGTTTAAACTGAGACTATGGCTTCTGATCCTGTTGCCTGGATTAGCTTTTATAAGCCCTATGTTCCCTAATGGGTAAAACTGCTTTGTTTTCTACCCATTTCAACCCTCTCTGTAATGCTCCCTGTTTATTTCCTCCCCCTTCCCTACCCTTTGTATTCTAACCCCTTTCTACTAAGTGGCAATGCTTCCTGTATGCAGCAATGCTTCCTGCAGTCCCTTCACAGCTCCTGATGAAATAAGCCCTCTGCTTATGAAAGCTTACGCTATAAATCTCTGATTTAGTCAGTCTATAAAGGTGCAAAATCGGCAAACCTTGCAATTGGCTAACTTATATTCACCATGACACTGATGCTTATAAAAGATGCGAATTAACTGTTTTGGAGTCCTGTTTGCCCTTAGGTCACTGAACATCCCGGTCACTTATAGGCATGCTGCTCAACTTGCTGGCACTTGACCCTCAAGACTCCGATCTTCAAGACTTTTGGTCAGAAAGTTACACTATGCAAATTTTTTGTTTAGGATGAACCAGATAAATCTTCAATTAACTCCTGAAAGAGTTAAGGAACACTGACTGAAGGTCACTGTGTCTTAATGTCTACACTGCCTGAGGATTCTTCTGATACTACCCATCACAAAATGAAGAAGAGTATGCATTCTCAAAAGTTGGCTAAGGAAAAAAAAAAAAAAAAAAAAAAGAGCTTAGATCAAGAATGAAGAGACATCTCAATGCCTTGCCTCGAACGGCAGTGGAATCAGAAGTGAAATGGCAACTGGACTGTAATGACAGCATACAAGATTTTTCCACACTTAAAAGCTTGAAACACAAAAATTCAACAATCACCATCCCTCCATCCAACTTTCTCTAGAATACTCCAGCACCAGCATCTTTTTAGACACGATGATCAGTATCCAGAATGATAAAATACAGACCACGTTATACAAGAAACCCACAGACCAACATACATATCTGCACAGAACCAACGATCACCCTAAACACACCAAAAAAGCTATGATATACAGCCAAGCCCTCAGATACCACCGCATTTGTACTGAAGAGAACACCCGGGATTGCCACCTCACCAATCTTAAAAAGGCTTTCACCCAGCAAGGACACTCGTCCAGAGGTAGATCGCACATTTGAAAGAGTCACCTGGATACGTGAAGAACTGCTGCAGTACAGAAGAAAAACCCCCACAAATCGCACACCGCTGGTTATGACGTATCGCCCCGCCCTTGAACCTGTACGGAAAATCCTCAAACAATTGCAACCCATACTAGAAAGAGACCCTATTCTTAAAAAGATCTTCCCAGAGCCACCCATCCTAGCCTTCAAACAAGCACCGAACCTCGCCAACC
>NW_005841854.1:1422368-1427028 GCF_000455745.1 Alligator sinensis | reverse complement strand
CACTCTCTCTCCAATCTCTCAGTCCTGATCCTCAAAGGAAACTTACAAAACACTTCCCAGAGATGAGCCTATGAACTCCACTTCATCAACCTCCTGGATACTAAAAATCATGGACTGAATATAGACATTGGATTTATGACATTATAACCTTCCTGACATCTGACTCCCCAGGTATCTCTCCCCTTTCATCCCCCTTCTCTCCAGGTTCTCTCTCCACTTTCATCCCCCTCCCCGCCCCCCCGCCCCCCACTTGTGTCTCACCCACTGACTCCTCAATCTACACCTTTCACTGACTACCTGTCTCGTACGCATACCAGCCCAACCGCTGGCTTCTTTACTTTTCATTCCATCCAGGAAGAGCACGCACCAACTGCTGAAACTTCCTTAGCCTGACGAAGGGTTTTTGAACCCGAAAGCTTGCTTAATAATTATTTTCCAACTATTTGGGTTGGTCTAATAAAAGATATCAGATTCACCCAAGGAACCTTGTCTGCCTATGAAGCACAAAAGTTCTTCCAAGTGGGCCTATCTGTAGACACTGTTATTCTGTCCAGCCCTTATTTTCAGTAAGTAGCACTGTCCTCCAGCTTGGTGGTTTTCACCAACAGCCAAACAAACTGAATGCAAATTCTAGCTATAAAACCCCAAACATCAGTTTTGCCACTACTTCGCCATATGTGATTAGAAGGGATCTGGTTTTCTCGGTTTAAAAAAAAAAAAAAAATCAAAAATTCTCCAGAAAAAAAAGATTGCAAATTTTCCAATTAAAAAACCCCAAATCTGTAATTAAAATGAAATGCCACTATCTAGATAGTAAAAGCCCTGTTATCTGGGACGAGCAGGGAATGGGGGGGTGCCAATAACCTAAAAATGCCGCCGAATTGCTTGTAACTTTGCTCAACTTTTGATGAGGCTTAAAAAGATCAAAATTGCTGAGACGGAGAGCAAAGGCTATGTGACTCATCTAATTTAACTTGCTCCAGGAAATAAATGCCTGGAAGTTGTTTTTTGTTTTTTTTTTTTTTTTTTTTTTCATGATAAAAACCCAGTCAGAGCCAACTGTGCCTCTTTCGCTCACCAGGACACAGGTCCAGGCCCTTTACTCCCCAGCCATAGCCTCCCCCCTGCCCTGCCAGCACCCCTCACCCCCCAGCCACAGCCCCCCTATCCCCCAGCTGCTAGGGCTACAGGGCCAGGGACCCAGGTCCCTGCAGCAATGCCTGAGCCCCTGCTGCCACCTGCAGGAATCAGCGGCTGCTATGGCAGAGCAGTGTGGAGCCCAGGTTCCTCCTCCTCTGTGAGCAGCGCAGCTGGAACAGAGCCCGTGGGGGGGGGCGAGTGTGGATCACCCTCTGCAGGCTCAGGGCCTGCCCTGCTGCCCCCCCAACCCCAGGCCTCCATGATCCAGTGGAAACCCCGCGTGGCAGGACAGAGCAAGCCAGGCAGGGAAGCTTGCTGCTGCAAGCTCCGCACCGCTGTGGCAAGGCCCCCCCTGGCCACCCAGCAGCAGAGAGGGTCACAGTTCCATGCCACTGCCCCCACTGCTGCTGGGTAGGCAGGGGGGGCTCTGCCAGGGTGGTGTGGGGCCTTCAGCAGTAAGGAGCTTCCCCACCCAGCCCTGCTCTACCCTGCTGCACTGCGTCCCACCTGCTGGGCTGGAGGCCCCCAGGCACAGGGCAGCAGGGTGGGCAGCTCACACCCACCCCTTCACATACACAGATCTGGGGGCCTGTCCCCCGCATGTCCTTCCCGGGTGTGCATGTAACGGTGGGGAGCCAGTCAGCCCTACAGTCAGACGAGCCACCCAGGGTTCTGTCCTGCTCCCTGCCCGGGCCCTGTAGCTGTGCATTCGGGCCCCAGGCCTCAAGCCCCACACACTGTCCAGCTGGGCAGTAGCTCCAGCCCCGGTCCTGCCCAACTCCCTCCCTACGGGGGCCTCAATTCCTGCCCTACCTCCACAGACTTTACCTTCCCGAGCTGCTTTCCAGGCTGCCTGGTGACCAGGCGCGTGCGAGTATGCACATGGCACCCCCTGCCTGCCTGCCCTACTCCTGTTCCCTCCAGCCCCTTACAGGTCACAACTTTGCTAGCCTGCAGCAAGCACTTTTCAAAAAAGTGGAAAATCTGCATTTTTTTCCATCTCCCATGTAAAAATGGAAAACCCAATCCCTAGTGATTAGTCACCATTTTGTTTGTCCGCATTTTCTTGTTTTACACTGTTCTGCACAGTGCCAAACCCACCAGAACTCCTTACCTGTATAAACAAAGCTATGTACAATGGTATTAATTTGTGCCGTTTTCCCCCCAGAGATTGGCTTTATTCTACATGAACTACTACCATATTTCAGAGGAATACTTCCTAAGAATATGCTATCACCTGGCCTGAAGCCAACACACAAGCCTTGGCTGACCCTCTGGAAATACTCGGTGAGCCAGGTACAGCTGAATTTGACCACAAAAAATATTCTTGTGCATGACTAAGCAACTCTAGTTGAAGAGAGCAATAGAGAGAGATCAAAAGTTCCAGCAGAAGATACAGGTCAAGCTCTGAACAGACTATTTCTGTTCAAGAGCTAGACCAGGTCTTCAGTGCTTGCACTTCCTTTCACCAGATATGTAGTAGATAGCAATAGTCTCTTTTGAATGCAGTATTGAGGGAGAGGAAGGACATTTGCATTAAGTGGACAGATCAGAAAGACAAGGTACCAGCCCAAGGAATGCTATGCACAGTAAGGTTATGACAGAGAAAATCCCGTGGCTTTCAATTAAAGAAAATAATCTACTCAGAACTCAATACAACTCGAGACTGGATAGACATGTAAAATTATGTGAATTGATATGCATTTAAGTCTATGATAACAAGTTTGTTAAATAGAACAGAACAGCAACAAAAAAGACTTGCCTGGTAGTTGAAGTAAGTACTTGTAAGGCTCTAAAAGAAGTCTTTTAGATGTTTGTTCCGCCTGCTCCATTTCGGTGTTAAAAAAGAAAAACAGTGCTTCACCCTGTTAAAAGATTAAGAGTTATTGTCACAAATTCAGATTAGAGAAATTAAAAAAAAAAAAAAGAGACAAAAAAAATCAAAATGTGAGTAAAATCATTAGCACCTGTTTAGAAAGAAGGAGAAAAGATAAGCAGGCTTCAGATACTCAGACCACATGCAAATGTTCCTTTGAAGGCAGCATTTTCAATTATCACCAGCTTTGCAATACAAAAGACTAATGGCTTTGGCATTATTAATAAAGACATAAGGAAGTCTCAAACTTTTTAAAACTGAAACCTACTTTTGAAAAGTCAAAGTTATTTTAAATTAAGGTTTATTTTTTATTTGAGTCTACTTTAGCTTCTGTGACTTCGAAGTACCAACATTATAAATATCTCAGATAACATTAAAAGACAGCAACATGCGTGTCAAGCACCTATTTTTCATCTGGGAATTTTTTCCTGAAGTTTTTCTACTGGACAAAAGATCAGTGTCCCTTCCCACCCCCTCCTTTTTAAGGGACATTTTTTAAATAAAAAAGGAAATTATAGGGGCTTCTTGAGCTTTTTGCTTCAGTTTTTATTCTTTTCCATTTCTCTCTTTGTGCCATGTCCTGTCCTTTTAGGTTTAGCAATTTTGCTTTTTCCCCCCCTCCCTTTCTCTTCTATATCATACTCTTGGATGCGTGCGTCAGGTTCTCTTGCTGTCATTTCAGACACAGCTTCCCTGGATAGTTCATTCTAGGACTTGTTTCCCTCAGTTCATGCCCTCCTCTCCATTTCCAGGCTGTAAGCATTTCTGTGATTTTCAGACTCCTTTCTAGAATTCATTTTCCCTCTTCTTACCTCTAACCTTTGTTGCTGCACTGCAGATAGAGCAGGTCAAAACTCACCACTTGCTTCTGTCATGGCAAGCCTGGACCTGCAGTGATGGCACGAAGTTCTGTGCCACTCCAACAGCAGTTCTTACCTGGTGGCAGGCACCTTGCAAGAAGCCATTTCCTCTGCCCTAGTAAATGCTGTTTAGTTGCTACATTACCAGTAAAACAGGATTATTTCTAGAGTACATTAAGAAACATCAGTACCATATATGTTTTGAGAACAGGCACATCCAGGAGACCAGTTAAAAGAAGTCTACATTGTAGAGTAGATTTAAAATTCATCTTTAAGTGATTTGATAATTGAAAACTGTTTATTGCAACTGTTATTAAACTACTGTAAGTTAATATTAAAACAAGCATTAAACAACTGGAAGTTAGTTAATATCAAAAGTAGTGTTAACTCCTTAAAAAAAAACAACCAAAAAAACCACAACACAAAACATATGACAGCAAGTGGGAATGGGAGAGAGCAAGAGAGAGCGTGACACCAGGGCTTGGCAAGGTTTTCCAGGCACAAAGGAGGTCTCATGCTTAGGCTAAGCTGTGGAAGAGCATGGGAAAAGCGCCTGCCTGTCCAGTTACATACAACAGAGGCAATGTCAGGACTGCCAAAGCCCACCTGAACCCCACAAAGAGGGCAAGCTAATGCAAGTGAAACCGGGAGGTTTCACCTGGTGGTTCAGAGCCCGAGAAGCCCCCTGACAACGTCCCCCTCTAGAAGTAGGTGCCTCTTCCTTCTCGGGGCCAGGTTGGCAAGCGCTCCCCACAGCAAGAGACACCACAAGGCTGCCAGTCCT
>NW_005841854.1:1421833-1422358 GCF_000455745.1 Alligator sinensis | reverse complement strand
AGGGGGGGGGGGGGGGGGGGGGGTTGAAGGGCGCTCCAGCTTGCTAGCACTTGGCAAAGAGGTCTGGCCAGATCTCCATAAACATTTCCCCAGCCTGGCCCCATTGCCACCCCCCTTTCCCCAGCCTGGCCCCTCACTCCCAACCCCCCTCCCCCACGATGGGGATCCGCTGATGTTGGAACTCCACTGGGGGTCACGACCCAGTTTGGGACCGGGGGGGGGGTTGAAGGGCGCTCCAGCTTGCTAGCACTTGGCAAAGAGGTCTGGCCAGATCTCCATAAACATTTCCCCAGCCTGGCCCCATTGCCACCCCCCTTTCCCCAGCCTGGCCCCTCACTCCCAACCCCCCTCCCCCACGATGGGGATCCGCTGATGTTGGAACTCCACTGGGGGTCACGACCCAGTTTGGGACCTGCTGGTCGACGGCGACGCGGGCCTGACGAGTGAGACAGCAGGGGCGGGAGAGCCGCCATCTATGTCCCAGCCGGCCCCCCGCCACCACGCACCAACCAACACCTACCGAGC
>NW_005841854.1:1390446-1420979 GCF_000455745.1 Alligator sinensis | reverse complement strand
TGGCGGTGGCTTGAGCGCTTTTGTTTTGCGTTGCAGGTCCGACCTGGGCCGCGCTCGGGGTTTTACCGCAGCCTGAGCTCATCATGAAGGTAACGCGGGGGCCGGGGGGAGGTGGGGGAGGCGGCATCCGCGTCCCCTGGTGTCCGCTCGGGCCGGGGACAATGCGGGTCCTGGCGGGAGGGGGGCGAGGACATGGCGGCCTGGGTTGCGCTGCGGAGGGAGGCGGCGGCGGCCGCAGCAGGGCAGGCCCCGCTGTGGGTGGGGGCGGCGGATGAATGCCCCGCGTCCCGCTGCATGAGCCGCCCCGATTGGGGGCGGGGGGCGCGGGATACTCCGCAGTGGGGCCGGGCTGGGAGGCGCAGCAGCCAGATCGTTTTTCAGGTAGCTTTTTTAGTTTCCTTTTCATTTGCCAGGCACTTTTCCTTCTCCTCCTGGCATTTGTTAGACCCTCGGTCCTCAGGCTGGCCAGGCTTCAAGGGCTGCTTCCCCTCTGTCCGGATCTGTTTTTTGGTAAAGAATCTGGCTTCTGAGTCCTAGTTTAACAAGTGCGATTAGCAGGGTTTCCCCTTCTTCCTCCCCTGAGCCTCGGTGATGGCAGGGCCTCCTTTGAAAGGCTGTTATTGGCCTTGCTGTGTGGCTTAGAACACGCAATCAGGATCATGCCCCTATTGTGCTGCAATGGATCTTTCTTTCCAGCTTTCTAAAAAGCTGTTGAACGCACTTGCTGCATAACTGCAGGAAAAAGAGCCGTGGCAGACCGCTTGGCATTCACGCGCAACGTATCAGCTTTGTTATTCAGCCCTGAGCGCAGTCGCCTGCTTCTAGAGAGTCATGTCCTTTCTGGGTTCTGGGCAGCTCTTGTCTTTGAAAGTGTGCAGAAGCAAAATGAGTGCGGTGACATTGTGTTTGTGAAGTGCTGGAAATGGTAGACGGGATGTACAGCTTCAATAACTGGGTTTAGTTAGTGATGCTAAGCACAGCAGATAGTCTTGTCTGATTAGTTAAAGGTTCAGCACATTTCTCCTGGTGACTAATGAAAAAAGAACCTTCAAATGTACACTTGGAACTGTGCTTTCCTATGTTGTTTGGGGTTTTTTTGTGTGTGTATATTTTTTTTAAATAAGCTGAACTGATAAGTTCTGAGCTCTTGCATCGAAATGCTTATTGGATAAATCGGTTGCTTTAAGTAAGAAAAGCAATAGTCAGACTTCTGCAGTGTGATATGCAAGTTCCCAAATTGTGGTCTGTGGAGTGTTGGATCAGAACACAATGCTTGTTCGAATTGGGTTACTGAGAGGGATTGAGACAAATGGAGAATGAAATTTAGAGCAGGAGGAGACAATATAGTGAGGTCTTTTTCTCAAAAGAAAAATAACTTATTTTAAAGATAGCTATATATACACACCTACTTTTTTAATGTTACTTTTTCCACATAAACAAATGCTGCAGTTACCATAGAGATTGGTGCTCAGATACAATGGTTATTGGAGTCATGTAAATGTGTAGATCTGCAATTGCTGGAGTTAAGGAAATCTAATTCTGAGTTGGAGGGTAAAGTGTGCTCTATAGTAGAGTGAGAAACCCCTCTTCTACCTCAGCTGAATACAGAGCAGATTATTACAATTTAAATATCTCTCTGTTTTATAGATCCATAAAGTCTGTTTATAGATCCATATTTTTTTTAAAACCTGCATGTTTCCTTACCCTTTAGTAAGATTTATACTACTATTGTTAAAGGAGGTTTCATTTTTTTTTTTATCAAGATGGATCCTGCTAATGTTATTGAATACTGAATTTGACTCGTTTGAAAATACACTCTGATTTGTTTCTGCTGATTCCTAAACTTCTAGATGTTTGGGATGAACAAAAAAACAGAGCCTAGTTTCTCTGGAAAATTTAAATTCAGACTTAAATTTGTGATTTAATCTGGGAGCTGCTAGTTGCACTGAAATTTTTTACATTTCCAGCATGAAGATGTTAAAAGCTTAAATCTTAAAAAGGATTTAAGATTTTACATCATCCACTGAATGATGCAAAATTATAAACAGCCATACAAGACACAGCTTTTAAGTTTGTAAGATTGCAGTGGGAGGGAAGTAAAAGAAGAGAATTTTCAGGTAAACAATTTTGTCTGTCTCCCCATTTCACTGTAACTGGATGGCTGATAAAAGAGAAGATACGACTTTTACATGACTTTTTTTTGTTTGTAAACAACCAGAAGTATGTGATTCTGGGCACCTTATTTAAAGTAGCAAGCACCCAAGAGCTTATAATGAGTCCTATAACGTGGTACCTATTGCAGGGCTGGGGGCTTAAGTTGTCATTTTATACCTTAGTAGTTCTTCCTTTGGGTGCAGGGATAGTGTGTTGTACCGATTGGTGGATTAGAGGGAGGATGTGAGGTGTTCTGGGTTTTATTCTGAGCTGTGCCATTGATTATTTATGCAACTCTTGAACATGTCCATTACATTTGCTGTACCTCGTTTTTCTCATCTGTGAAAAGAAGAAGGTTGGATATTTACACTTCTGTGTAAAGGACTCTGAGAACTATGGATGAAAAATGCCAAGTAGTTCTGCATTTACTAGCATCCAAGATGACCCTGAATTTAAGATGATACCCCCAATAATTAGATCCTATACACAGAAAATTTATAAATTTGTTATACTTTTCCAGGTATACAATCTAATTAATTTTGAGGGTTGTCTTAAATTTTCCACCTTTTCCTCCTCACTCCCCCCGCTCCCCGCCTGCTGCTACAGAAAGCAGTGGCTGGAGTGTGGGGCTTCAGGTGGCCCCCTTGCCCTCTGCCCTCCCCTTCTTTCACCTGCAGCCTTTCTGTCTGCCCACCACTTGTACCCCTCTGCCTCCACCTCCCCACAATTTCTGCCCCTTCCGCCCACCTACTCCCCATAATCTCTGCCCATTCCCCCTGCCTCTTACTGTCAGATGCTGCTTAGGCTCTTGTCCCTGCTGGATCACAGAGCATGGCACATGGAAATGCAGCCCTTGCCGGGCCATGCAGCAGCAGTAGTGGCGCTGCTGATTGGCTGGGCAGGGGATGGGTATTGTGCCTGGGAGGGAATCCAGCCCAAGCCAGGTTGCTTCTGATAGTAAGAGGGTGGAGGGCAGAGGGGGCAGGGTGAGAGGCAGAAGCTGCAGAGGGCAAGTGGATGGGGGAGGGGGTAGAAGGACAGGAGTCTGACTCTGACTCTGATCCTAATCTAGGCTCAAGGCCGAAGTCAGAGCCATTGCAGCCCCCCCCATGCTGATTAGGATGGGTAACCTCATCTTAGATTTGAGTAAATATGGTATCAATAATAATACAAACTAAATGTCACTAACAGTCTCAGTTACATTTTGGGGCTGTGATATAGAACAATGATGGTTCTGTCTCCTGACAGTTTGCCACCTTTGCATTCACTGGTATTGTTGGTTTCTCCTCAGTCTCTCCTTTGATTCCTATCCATCCATCAGCTCAGCAGCAAAGACAAGCTGAATGAAGTCTTGTGGCAGATTTCTGTGTTGTATCGCTTTCATGGCTTCACTTGTCTTTATCCCTTTTTTCTTCTGTTATCAATCTATCTCAATCCAAAGGAATTAATTCCTTTGTATAATCTAATAACACTTTAATCTAATGAAGGTAAACTGCAAAGATGAAAGAATGCTGCAGTCTTGTTAATCATAAATGTTGGAACAGCATGTATGTGACATTGGATGCTCCACCAGATGGTAAACCAAGCTTTTCTCTTTTGTAACGACTCTCATACTGGCCTATACTAGAGAAGGTAGAGTAGAGTGTGAGTTGCTATGATGTCTCCTATGTTATAGCTGGATTTTCTCTTTTACATTGTATGACTTGCACAAGACGTGCAGAGAAACTTGCTTCAGAAGCTTACAGAATCTTGGTTTGCCAGTAGGTAAATGTTTACAGAGTAATTGTGTAACATCAGACTAAGTTTAGGTTTCAGCAGCTAGATTTATATAATGTTACTGTTGAAAAACAAAATACAATTCTTTTTATTTTATACATTTAAAAAAAAGTTAACGAAGCAACTTTAGAAAGGGACCGATAAACCTTTTAAACAGAAGGTAAGAGCCATATATGCTTCAGTGAAACCTTAAACTCTAGTTAAACGCTTCTAACTTGTAAATACACATCAAAGGATTTGTCTTGAACTTTTATTTATGTAAAACACTCAAATAAGATCTCCCACTCTTGCTTATAAGACCGTTTGGCTGCTGATTAGTTGTACAGTAATACAAACTAAAAAGATATGCTGTTAACTAACCCTCTGGTTAGATCTTGGCTACCAGAAAAGTTGAAGATGCCTATTTAACTGTTTGTTTTTGGTTGACCTTTAAAATGCTAAGTTTTAGCTTGGTATTGCCTGGTTGTGGATATAGTTATGCTGTAGAGTGTTCATGTAAAACTAACAAAGCTATTTGAGAGGGAAAGATTGTATTTTAAAAAATACTGTTTCTGAATTTATATACTCGGACAAGATTATTTTCCAGTACCCTACCTAGCTCCTACAGAAATCATTAGCGCATACTTCCTGCTATAGCTTCTTCTAAAGTTACCCTGCTACTCCAGTCTACTCTTGCTGTTTACACAGTGAACTAAAATGAAATGCCAGCTAAATATTTTAGTAACTCACTTTCATCCTCCAAAAAACCTTCTCTTGCTCTTAAGCACATCATTCAGGCTGGAAACTGGTTATGGAATTTAGTGACCTTTCACTTTCTAGTCGACTCCTGAGGCTTCAGCAGAAATGTATGGGTGATAGAGGAATACTGCCAGCAAGGGAATGTTCAGGCAAAAGGTTTGGAAAACAGTTAAGACTTAGGTGTTTTACACACAAACTGGTTGTTGCAGTATGATAAACCCATTTCTTAAAAGTAATTCTTTCCTTATGCTCCTAAGTAGTTGTTTTTCAACTTCCTCATGCTTACAGAATTCTGTAGATAGAAAAGCAAATACCACTTGGATTAAACATTACAAATTGTACCCAAATAATCAAATTTTTTTGAAATTGACTTTGCATAGTTGATCTTTCAGTTACAATGTATTATATAACTGGTGTATAACATGAAAGTGTCAAACTCAAATCCTGGTCTTTGATATTTGATCATTCAGTAGGAACAGTGATAACAGGAACTATGAGTTAACCAAGTTAAATAGTCATGAAAACAAGGCCTACTTCGACTGGGAAAGTTAAATGGGGAGTGTATATCTTTAGCTTCGATCTTGGTTTGGATCAAAACTTTTACACATAGGGCACTTTGTGTATAGGTGATGCAATTTAAGGTAGCAATAGAAGTTGCAGCACTAAATATGCAAATCTTCAATAAAACATTTTGCACTGACTGTTCCATTAACTTTAAAATCTGAAAGTGTAACTGAAGGTGTGCATGTTGTGGATGGCTATGCAAAATGGCACACCTACTCTGTTTATGTTTTTTTTTTAAGGTATCAGTCTGCACTGTAACTTAAAAGCCATCAAGGAGAAAACATTAGTTTTCTTAGAGCCTGTGCTGATGGGCACCATAAAATACATATAACTACTATTTTATGAGCGAGTTCAAGTTCTAAACTACAATAAGCTATTGTATTTTTGGAGGGATGGACCTTAAAGTTCTTCCACAAATTCTTGCTAGTTGTTTTTGTTAACAGCTTAAATGCCTAAAATTGTGTAGCTGGCTGCACTTTGAAAATGTACAGCTTTTGAGACCCTTCATTATATAATTAGGCATTAAATATTTTTAAGAGAATAAAGAATTTAAAATGTGCATGGTAACTCAGAGGATCATAGAACCTTTCAGTCTCTAGGTCTGTTTTCCATTCTGGACCTAAAGGAAATGGTTTAACCCCTCCTGAGAAAAGAAATATAGTGGTCTCTGTGGTGTTCTGTCTTTCATAATAGGCAAGTTTAGCCATTTTTTGTTGAAGTGCCAGTAGAAAAAACAAAGGGAAGGCAGAGGAGAAACATTGACTATTATCTGCAGCAGTAGTAGTGCAAGTTCATAAACTCTAACTTATCAATATCCTTCAGAGCCTTGACCTAGGGAGGCTCATCCTTAAGGCCAGAGTAGCTCCAGGGCCATGTTTATTCATGAGGATGAGCCTCTCTGGGTCAAGGCTGTGAGAGATATTGATAAATTAGAGTTTATGAACTTGCACTACTAATGCTGTAGATAGTAGTCAGTGTTTCTCTTCTGCTCTTCCCTTTGTTTTTTCTGTGTTGGCCAATTTGCCTAGTAGGTGTTTGCTCTGTCCTCTGGGTACCACCTCCTCAGTACCTGGAACGTTTTTGTAAAGCAGTGTTTTCCAGGGAACTTGGAAACCTTTTCTGAGCTAAGGGAAAGTGTATAGCGCTAACATTCCAGGAGATCTTATTGAGTCCACACTAACTAAAGAATTTAGAAACATTATATTAAAGGTTCTTGTGCTGGGACTTGCAACCTACCTGCCGTGTCCATGTTGTTTAATGTGGAGAGTTGGGGTGACTAGATGTGGAGGATGTTAAGGGGCTTGCAATATAGAAAGTGTTGAGAGACACTGTACTACTGTAACTTGCAAGGAACATTATTTTCCTTGATAAATGCAGTTTTTACTGATGGTATATCCTGTAAGTACTTCTGGTGTCTATTCCTAGCAAAGAGCAGAATGTACAGTGGTCTCTCCCTTTTCTGCAAGAAATTTTTCAGCTGGCGCTTTGGGAAAACTATTATGAGGCAAACAGTAAACTGAAGTGTAGTGTTCCAGCAGTACCTGTAGAAACCTGTGCACAAGGTGATCAATTCAGATTTTGATGCAGCTGTGCTTGCTTATAGAATGCTGTTTTGGGGTCCTTACTATATTTCATCCCCAGGTCTGTGTGGGAGCGATAGTTGTTGAGAAGTGATGAGCAGCCATTGCTGCTCAACTTCAGGAAAAAGAGAGAGATTTTTCTGTTTTTCTTTGGTGAGCTAGCTGAAACATTGTAGTGCTCAACTATGAGGATGCATTCCCCTCACTATGAGGGCAGCAGTTACCCTGTGGACTCCAGTTAACAGGAATCATTACGAGTCAGTTGAGCACAAGTTTGTGTATGTGTAGTCCCATGATATGTGCTGTTACTGTTGAGGTCGTGTGTACTATGGCATACATGTGGCGGGGGAGGAGGGGAAGCATGTATATAGATGGGGCCTACAAATGGTTCATGAGCCACTGATAGAACCCACATGGTCATTGTATATATCGGGGGTGGGCAAAATGCGTCCCGTGGACCACATGCAGCCCGCCAGGCCATTCTATCTGGCCTGCAGGGCCCCTAAAATATTTAGAAAATTAATATTTATCTGCCCCTGGATGCCTGTCATGCAGCCTGCGATGGCTTGCCAAAACTCAGTAAGCAGCCCTCTGCCCAAAATAATTGCCTGCCCCTGGTATATATTGTATATATTCTCTACTTTCAGTGAGCTCAGAAGCACACTGGCAAGATAAGGTAATTATCAAAGACAACTCAAGCTAGTAGTGATCTGAGACACAGTTGTGAGGCAAGCATGCTAGCACCTCAGATTTCTTGTGTGTGGACAAGGCTACACAGTCTTGAGCTAATTGCTGAAAGAAGCCATTGTCTCTATAAAGCATGAGTCTATGCTGTGCTATTTTTTGCCATTAATTAATTAATCAATCACTGTGTCCCTTCCCTCACAAATTGAACACTAACTTCTTAAACTATATAGTGGTAACTTGAACCAGAAGTTACAACAGAGGTCATTTCTTTAGGGCTTGACATTAATTACTATTTAGAAACAGTGTGTGTTTGAAAGCATTATCTCAGTTACTGTGCCCTAGGACTTCAAGCAGTGTTGGCAACAACTAAATGGTGTCAGTATATACCTTGAAGATGGAAAAAAATTGAACACAGATATTTGGTATGTTTAGCATGACTGTAGAGCTCAGCAGATGGAGGGAGGCTTTCAAGAATAGAAAGTATAAAGTAAGTGTATCCATTTTTTTAAACTACTTTATGGGAAGCCCAGCATAAGAATGTTATTCCCTTGTAAAAACTGTGAACAGTTATTACCGTACATGAAAAAAACTGCCTTTGTGGAGAACAAAAAATGTTCGCTCATTAGAGGAGGTGCCGATATCATCAGTTTCTGCAGAACTTAAGCTTTCATTTAAAATATCTTTAAAAGGTTAGAAATGTGATAACTCTCCAGGTGATTAATAGCATTCTTAATTTGCAGACAGCATTGGAGTTGTGTGTATATTTTCTACGTCTTTAATACAGGGAAATTAACAAAATACCAGTCACTTTTGTTGTTCCTAATCAGAACCTAGCTGACAGCAGTAAAATTGCCAAGAGTCACGTTTTTTCACTCTGCTGTTGCTTGTGAGACCTAGTATCGGCAGCAATCGGGCTTTTAAACTGCTTGAGGGTCAAGAGGACCCCAAACCAGATGGGTAATTAGTGGAGAGTTCTCTGTCTAGAGTCATGAGGCTCAGTAGAAGTGAGAGAACAGTTTCTTCCTCCTAGCAGCTGAGGGGAAAAGGTGTGTGAAATCCTACTTTTTACCATTAGAAGCTTTGTATAAGAGATTGGGTGTCCCTCAGGCACTGAATTGGATTCCAGAGAGAGCACTGTCTTTCCCAACCTCTGAACTTTCTCACAGAGGTGTGTTGCTCAATTGTCTTGTTCTTCCTCCTTAAACACCTTTCTTAGCCCTACTTCTGATTTTTGTAAGTGCCTCGTATATTTTCATTGATTGCATCTTGGCTTGTGGTAGGATGGTAATAAGGGTTCACTTTAGCAAGAATCAAAAATCAAGCCCATATAAATTTCCACCTGTTGATAAATCATAGAAGTGTGAGTTTCTTCCAGCATAACCCTAGCGAACTGTATAGAATAAAGCAAGTGCATTGGCTCTAAAAAGGGGGAGCAATACGATAATCATTTCTTTCAGATTTGAACAATCATCTTCTATTCTTTAATTACCAAGAGATTGAAAGGGCTAAATCTTTTGTTTCCCAATTTAGGATGTTCTTTTTTCTATCTGAGACTGCTTTCAGAATAAATTTAGTTTAGTAAACAAAAAAAATGTTAAGGAATGGATAATGGTAGAGCATTCACAGTAGTTTAGGGCTGGAAGGGAGCTAGTTAGATCGTCGGGTCCAGCTGCCCGCTTTGGAGAGGAAAGGCTTGCTGGGGTCAAATAACACCAGCAAGATGTATGTCCAGTCTCCTTCTGAAGATCTCCAGGGTACCTGTATATAGCTAAACAATATATTGTGAGTAGTATACATAAGGGATATTATTTTGGTTGTTTTTTAAATGTGACACTTGAGTACACTGGAATTTTACTGTTATACTAACAAGAATAGTAAAAAGTTGCGGTATTACTGAACTTGGTATAGTTTGCATTAACATCCCGTAATTCAGCTGCTTCTATTGAAGCATATACATTGCTTTTAAATCTGTTTTGAAGCACTGCTTCCTGTAATATAGACAAATGTGTTTCTATTTTAACTTTAATGTCGGCATAGCAACCAATCAGAAGTTGGCTTTCTTTTTTCAAACAATCCTTAATCTTAATTTTGCTATGAGAATATTTAGATAACCTCATTCTTTATCATTCCACATACCTCATAACTTCTCATTTTAACTTCATCATGATACACATGCTAGAAAGGAGGACAAGTGGCAAAACACTTTAACATAAGTGATCTTGTTGTATAATTAAAACAAAAAACCTCCCACAATAGTAATATGGTATGCTTTAATACACTGGCTGGAACAAAAAAGCTGCTCGCAGCCCACGCAGCAGTGAGTGCCAGCCACAAAAAGTCCTTTTTCAAGTACATTGGGAGCAAGAAGAAGGCACCAGGCAATGTAGGGCCCCTGCAAGATGCAAATGGTAATGTTGTGAAAAGCTGATATTTTTAACAGTTTCTTTGTCTCTGTTTTCTTGAACAGGGACCGGGATATCCCACCTACCAATGGTAGGGACAATTTTGGGGCTAGCTCTATCAAGCCTTCAGTCAGCGCAGATGTAGTTGGGGATCTTCTGGAAAAGCTAGACATTTTTAAATCTGCAGGCCCAGATGCCCTCCACCCAAGGGTGTTGAGGGAGCTGGCAGGGGTCATCACGGAGCCCTTGGCCCAGCTGTATGAGCATTTGTGGTCATCTGGCCAGGTGTCGGGGGATTGGAAACTGGCTAATGTGGTCCCTATTTTCAAGAAGGGGAGGAAGGAGGACCCAAGTAATTATAGGCCTGTAAGCCTCACCTCAGTGCTCGAGAAGATCTTGGAGAGAACCATCAAGATGCACATCTGTAGGGGGCCTGCAGGGGAGATCATGCTCAGGGGTAATCAGCATGGGTTCATCAAAGGCAGGTCCCAGAAGACCAACCTGATTGCCTTTTATGACCAAGTAAGTAAATCCTTGGATGATGGTGTCGCTGTGGACATAGTCTTTCTAGACTTTAGAAAGGCCTTTGACACTGTCTCTCATCCCATCCTCATCAATAAATTAAGTGACTGCGTCATTGATGCCTGCACAGTTGGATGGATAAAAAATTGGCTGATGGGGCACACCTGGAGAGTAGCGGTGGACAGGTTGTACTCAACCTGGCAAGATGCGAACAGTGGGGTCCCCTAGGGCTCAGTCCTCGGGCCTGCACTGTTTAACATCTTCATCAGCAACTTGGACGAGGGGGTGGAAAGCACACTGTCCAAGTTTGCTGTAGACAAATGCAGGGTGCTGCACCTTGGGAGAAGGAATCCACAGCATACAGACAGGCTGGGGAGTTCCCTTCTTGAAAGCCCAGAGGCAGAAAGGGATCTTGGAGTCATTATTGACTCCAAGATGAACATGAGCCGCCAATGCCAGACCGCAGCCAGCAAGGCCAGCCATACCTTGTCATGCATCCAAAGGTGCATCTCAAGCCAGTCCGGAGAAGTGATACTCCCCCTCTATGCGACTTTGGTCAGGCCGCAGTTGGAGTACTGCGTCCAGTACTGGGTGCTGCAGTTCAAAAGGGATGTGGCCAGCCTGGAGAGGGTTCAGAGGAGGGCCATCCACTTGGTGAGAGGGCAGCAGGACAGGCCCTATGAGGAGAGACTGAAGGACTTGAACCTGTTCAGCCTCAGCAAGAGGAGGCTGAGGGGGGACCTGGTGGCTGTCTACAAATTCATCAGGGGACATCAACAGCACCTGGGGTGACAAGGAACAGTGGTAATAAGCTGATGGAGAATAGGTTTAGGTTAGAGATCAGGAGGCAATATTTTACAGTTAGGGTGGCCAAAATCTGGAACCAACTTCCCAGGTAAGTGGTCCTCGCCCCTACCTTGGGCAAATTCAAGAGGAGGTTGGAGGATCACCTGTCTGGGGTCTGGGGAACCCAGCATTCATTCCTGCCTGTGGCAGGGGGTCAGGCTAGATGATCTGTTCAGGTTCCTCCTGACCCTAGCTATTATGAAACTATAAAAGGAAACAGGGGGAGGAAAATAGTAAAATTAACACTTACGCCTAGTTGTGTGTGCAGGAGTGTTGTAGTATGCCCTTGCAGTTTTTTATAATGATCACTGTCATACATTTACACATGCTGAGTTACCCAAGTCAGATCATTGTGCTGTTGCAGTCTCTTTAGTAGCATAATCAAATTTGTAAGAAAAAAGCAAACCAGCATTTAGGGGACTTTTTCTGTAAGTGTCGGGCAAACAAGAGACCCTTACTTAAAATTGGATTCTTTTTACTCAAATACCATGGCTTTGTTATTGGGTTTTAATAGTTAGGATCTTGTAGGCCATCTAAATAAATGTGCTGTTATTACTTGGACTTTGCCAATGCGTACAAAGTGATATTTGAAGACAATAGGACTTTTCAGGTGTATGGAACTGCTCATCCGTTTTAGGCATAAAAAGGTTGTGAGGACTGTTTTAAACTGCTCTATGGAATTATTTTCTAGAAAGTATTAGTACATAATAGCTGGTGCCCGTCTACAGTAATTCAGTGATCCTTTGTTGAAGGATAACCTTTTTGGCTAGCTTATGGGGGACTGATATTCTTACAATTTTTTGTTAACTTTTTGTTATTCAGCAGCTCAGCTGGATTTCCGTGTTCAGAGTATTTTACCCTGTGTACAAATCTCAGGCGTGTTTCATGAAAGGATTTAAAGTCTGATTAAACAGAGTAGATATTTATGCATATACTCACTGATTTCATGTAAGACAGTTTTTTATAGCAGGCAAGTATGTAATGAATGAGGTGTATTCAGTATAGTGTATTAAATTCTCTTTTGATGGCAATATTATACCAAATTAATTGGTACTAGAGAAGCAAATAGATACATAGCCCTAAATAATTTTCTGATCTTGCTGTGCATGAGTGGCATTTCATCCAGGTAATGATGCAACCAATAGGTAGTTGGGCTTAAATAGAATTAATACTGCTGTCAATTTAGGAAATATAAATATAACTTTTAAATATAGGAATGATTTAAGTCTACCAGAAAATGATTTCAGTAAGAAATAATTTGTTTTAAAACTAGAGAACAATCTTTTGCATGTGAATTCATACCCCACGGAGATGCACATTTTTTTACTAGAAAAACTTGTTGCCACAACAATAATCAAATAATCTTAACTGTTGTCTGAGCATAACTCTGTTTATCAGAGTTTCTGTTTTCTCCTATAAATACAGTTAGTGACACTTAATCAGACCAATTTAGAGATATTGGCTATTTAATTGGCACCTGCCCAAACACCCCAGATAAGTTTTGATGTCTTTATAGAAATGATGGGAAGTGGTGACTGTGCTGAATTTCATTATTCCTAATTCAGCACATATCTAGCTTCTGTATCATAATGATGGACTTTCTGGACTTTGACTTTCTGTTCTAGCTAGACATTTTTACTAAAATTGGAAAGAGAAGAATGTGCTGAAGTATTTGAAGCTTCTCTATAAATGGGATTGGTGATCTCTGGAAATATTACAAGGAAACCTCAGTACCACATAAAATTCAATCTGTTTCTTCATTTTCCTACTCATTTTTATCTTATTATGTAGAAGGTCCACATACTGAAATATTTTAACTGTAAGGTTCAGAAATTAGTATGTGGAACGTATGAATTTCTCAGTAAGGTCAGTGGTCCATCTAGCTTGATGTTCTGATTCTTGGTAGTGTTAGACATGATGCTTCCAGAGAAAGCAGTCTCTCTGATAATGCATTTAATTGGCCAGGTGTATGTTTAAGAAGTAAGTTTAGGAACTTGGGTTACTGGTTCATAAGAGAATGTTGTACTGTTCTCTTGGCTATCTTAGGTCTTCCAGGAGTGTCTAGTAGAACTCTTGATGAAACAGGCTTTCTGTGATGGAAACAGTTGAATTTGACAATTCTCTTCATACAGCAATTCTAACAAGAAAAATTATAGCAGTGTTTTTCAGTTACAACAATCTTAAGTGTTACAGTGAACAGAAAACTAAGAAATGTCAAGTAAATGTGGTTTTTATGTTGACTTGAGCACCTTAACTCTTTCCTCCCTTCCTTGAAATCAGTGCAACATTTTTACTACTTTAAACTTCCCTCAAAGCCTGGATAAATTCCGTTGTTAAAGAGTAGGTTGTTTGATCCTTGAAAACTGTTTTTTGTTTTTTTTTCCCTTAATGGAGTTCCTTAACTCTTTAGTCAAGGACCAAAATACTTAATTTTGGTCAAAACTGTTCAGCTTCTAGGATAGGAGGCTTTAAGAACTTGAAAGAAATAATTGAGAAGCTTCAGCATGCTTGAAAGTGGTGAACAGTTACCAGTGACTTCTAGGTATGTTTTTAAAAACTTTTTATTCTCTGTGTACGAGTGAAAAGAAGTCTGAGGATTTCTCGAATCATGGAGTGGATATTTCCTTAAACACCCAGTCCCTGGAAATGACTGGCACTCAGCGGAGGCCAGGCCAGCTGAAGATGATTTCAGTTTCCTGTGTGGTATGTTTAGGTCTGTATCACATGGCTTGGGGTCTCATATTTTGGGCACAGTCTGTTGATTAATTTCTCTCTTCACACCTGTCCTCAGTCAGTGGATTATTTAAATTTGTTTGTGTATGCAGGTCTGTCTGTCTGTCTGTCTGTCTGTCTGTCTGTCTGTCTGTCTGTCTGTCTGTCTGTCTGTCTGTCTGTCTGTCTCTTTATTGACAAGGAGTATCTGCATTGTAGGACCCATTGGGAGAGTTAGAAGCTTTGACAACTGATCAATGGATAGTTGGTACATTTAGCAGCCAGAAAGGCACCTGATACAGTTTGGTTTTAGTATTCAGTGAGAAGTAAAAGCTTCTGGTGTTGTGTTGGCAGTATATATTTTTTCTGTGACTCCCTTTTTAGAGCAGAAGTGCCTTTACATTTGAGGAATAGACTTAAATTCTTGCTGCTCACACCTTTGCCAGGAGCTACATGTCCTACTTCAGCAAATGCATTCTTTGCAACAGCTACCACTATATCCATTGGTGGCCTAAGTCTAATTAGGAGTGATGATTTCAGATACCTATAGGCATTCGACTCAGAGAATCATTTACAAGTATACAAGCATTCATTCAGTTTCTGTCAGAGGGGGCATGTTTCATCTGGGAGAAGATCTTCTAGGTAACAATCTGGAAGATCTCCCTTGTGATTAAAAAAAAAAAAAAAAAAAAAAAAAAATCTCCTGCAAGATCAGAGGTTTGTACAGTCCCTTCCTGGACCAGTCTGGGAGTGGAGGGAAACAGTGGACAGTGTTCCCTGCATCTTCCCCAAACCAGGGACTGCCTGTTCTGGGGAACAGGCCCAGGGCTTTGCCCCCTGTTCCCTCTGCTTCTGGTGGAGGGGCTGCAGGTGCTATCCTTGAAATGCCAGGTGAAGGAGATATTCCATGTGCATAGCATATGCAGAGCCCTGTGCCTGCAGCTCCACGTTAAGTGCCAGCTTAGAAATCAAATAATAGAAAACAAAGAAAAGCTCGTGTCCACAGCCCAGCCAGGATCTCTGGGAGGAGTGGAGCAGCCTGCTCTTTATCCCTTCCCAAGATCAATCACTGGTCTGTGGAAGGTACAGAGAGCTAGGGAAAGGAGGCAGCTGCAGTTTGAACACCTGTACTGCTCCCTCTCCCAGAATGCTTTTCTAGCAGGGAATTTTCTCAAAAATTTCCTCCACAAGAAATGAGTGTCTGTTCATGGCCTCTCATTTACTAAGCAGTAAAATAATTAAAAGCTGCTATTAGATTTCAGCATTAAATAGTACACCTCCATTGAGTTGAACAGGATCATTTCCCATCTGGCTTGGAGATAGCTGTATTGATCACTTTCAGTTCATTTTTTTGCAGCTTCTTTTTGCAACCCTTAAATAGACAATATTTAAGAAGACATGTTTTAAACTAAGAAGAAAGTTTTGCCGGTCCATTGAGTACTGGTTTCCTCACATGGAGATGGATGAGGAAAGTGGACTGCTGGTAACATCTGCACTATGATCTTGTTAGCTTTAGCAAGGTAAACTTGGTCACTAATATATAATTTACAGGAGATAACATTAGGTTGGGATAAGGATTCATATGTAAATAAGTTAGTTAGATTTCTGCAATTTAGGCATAGTGTTGTTTCCTTCTATGTGCTGGCTTTATAGAGGAACTCTTTGTTTAAAAAATGAATAAAAGCATAAGCACTGAAAGTTAAGATTACAGACTTCTGAAGGATGCTTTGTCAAAGCTGAGTCAAACCCTATTCTTTTTGTTTAGATCATTAAGCTGCATAATTTTACACATGCTTTTCTCTAAGAAACACAGTGCTGTTGTTTCTTTCCATTAAATTAATCTGAGCAAAACAGGGATGCATGGCATTTAAACAGCCTCGCGCTGTTGAAAGCCTCACTTAAGATCTTAACAGGATTTGAGAGAGTTCAGTCCTCTCATCTTGGTTTCTAGTGTATGTTTGTCTATTCATAGTTGATTTGCTGAATGATAATATCTTCTGGATTGATTAGTATCTGAAACACTAGGAGGCTTATTGAGAAATAAAGTATGGAAAGTATAGGCTATTCTAGTCTTTAACTAGGGCAATAATATTCTATACTGAGCTTGTCCACAAGCTGTAGTATGGACAGAAATTATACACTTTATTTTGCAGCTTTGGCTACATTGGAAACAATTTACTTTATTGTAGGCTCCAAACTAATGTGGACAGTAACTTAGTTTCTGTTTGTATTATAGTGTCCATTCCCAGCATCTGACAATGTAGGTTGTTTCTTATGAAAGCGCATGCCTCTCTGAATCAGTTAATTTCTAAGGCAGTGATTTGCAACTGGGGTGCTGCAACATCTTTCCAAAGGTGCTGTGGTGCTTGGCCCTTGTGCTGTCACTTAGCTCTTAGCCCTTGTGCCAAGAGATGAGCGATAGCTCCTCCCCCTGGGTTCCTTAGCTTCCTCCAGGGAAGCAGCTCCTATAGTTGCTGCCCAACCCCTGCAGCACCCATGCTTCCAGCAGTGTGCTTTGCCTCATGCACAGGCAGGGGAGTGAATGTGGGCTGCAGTTTTCAGCCTGATTCATCCCCTCTTCTCCTCCCATGCACCTGGGGCCCATGCGCTCAAGTCTCCAGTGTACAAGTCACTGAAGTAGCAGACATGGTGGTGGGGGCTGTGCTTGCCCCTCAGGTACAAACCAGGGATAGGGAATGGGGCAACTGGTGGAAAAAGCAGGGCACAGTGGAGTAAGGCACTACCCTCACCTGTCTACCCTAGATCCTAGTTCAGTGGTTCTCATGTGGAGCTAAATTCCAAAAAGATGTGGACTGGTGCTCTGCAGCTCAAAAGGTTGAGAACCACTAGGGTAACACCTTGTCCTGTTTTCTTCCTGATTCTGTTATAGTGTGTCAGTCCTAATTTATATATAAGTCCTAATGTATGGCATGTTGGCTACTTTCATTCTAAACCATTCCTGTGAGAGTACAAAACAAGTTGAGATTTTTGCCAAATGTTTTCAGCACAGTTGGCTAAGAGAGACTTTAATGGGGATCTAGGAAGAATCTCCTCCCCTCTTTTCATTACCAGAATTGGCTACATGTTGGGGAAGCCCATGTCCCAAGGGTATATCACATGTGAAGTAGAATTAAAGCCCCTAGGAGTTGCCTAATAAGTGTTAAACGTGCATGGAACATGGGCTTGTAGCACTTTGTTGCAGATTTAAAAATGGAAGAGAAACATGTGAAAGTCAGATACTCGGTGTTCTAGAATCTTTCCTAAAGTTCCATAAAGGAAATGTCCAACACTTAACATATTGAAATGTGAACTGTTTTAGCTTTCTGGGGGTGTGATTGACAGTAGATTACACTGTCTCAGGTTTTTTTTTTCCAGCATTCCATGGAGAGCTTTGTTTTCTTTAGCTCCATGAGAAATAAAATGTAGATCTTGGCATTATTTATGACTAGAGAAATGATTGATTGAAATTCATTTGAAACTTTGAGGAATCGGTCTTTTGAAAGAAAAGTATACAGGAAACGATCAGAGTTTTGTATCTCTTTGGGTTAAGACTGTACTAGGGTGAATATGTGCATCTAATAAAACTTAGTGCTAAAGCAGTGCTTATATTGTTTTATCTTATGGTTACTTGCCCAGCCAGACACTGATCTGAAAGATGGAAAATGAAGGCCAGGCTCTTCTCCCTAACTGTTAGGAGTGGAATATGTTTCTGAGATTTCTTTTTGCGGTTTTGTCTCTAGACGTCATTTGGTTGCTTCATATATGGGTAGCTTTGTATTGTATTGCAGGGAGCTTTAAACTAGGTTGGGTACCAGAAGGAGTCTAACTGTAGCAACCTGAAGCTCCATGTGAGCTCTTACCCTGCTTGGCTAGATTGCATTATCTGCATGTTATACAGTGGTCTGTAGTGTAGACATACAGTCTGTCAGCCATTGGCTGTAGGTCTGTTCATAATCTATACCCATCTCTATCTAGGCGGAACTGTATTTTTCCTTTTTAGTCGTAGCTGGCTGGTATGAATGGTGTGGTGGTGTGTAGAAGAACTTCAGTTACTCTGTTCCTCTCTATTCTTCTTTGGAGCCTCCTGGATCTACTTATACTTTTCTTCAGCAGGAGAAATTGAATTTGAGTGAAATTAGGATGATAGTTGCACTATTATTTGGAGGGTTTTGAGTGGCGTAAGTGAAAATGACAAGAATCCTTTTAAATCAGCTGTGCTGCTCAGAGGCATAACAGGCAGGGTTGGCATCCTGGGAAAACTCTGGGGAGGGTTTGGGAAGAGTACTGGAGGGGCACAGGTTCTGAGAGTGAGGGGTTGGAGTAGATGGGGGAGAGTGCCACAAGGGCACAGCTTCCAAGTTGCACAGGTATCTTAACTATGCTAGGAACTCAAACAGTCCTAGGTTGCTGCTTCAGCTACCACTGCAGCCTGCCTGCCTTGGGCACTGCTCTTACAGCAACAGCATAGCATCTGTGTATCTGGCTGTTGCCACAAGAGCAATGCTGTAGGTCTGTCTTTGCTGCCAGAGCATGGACTCCACGAGGATGGGGGTGATTCTGGTGCCCCTCCTAAATTGGTGTCCCTCCAGGGTTGGTGCCCCACTCACCCACCTGTCAGTTACATTACTAGCGCTGCTACTTGGAAAATCACGTTTCTTCCTATAGACTCAGGAAGATCATGGTACATCAGTGTGGAGGTGTGAGGTCAGCATTTATATTTGGTAACTGGAAGCGCTAAGCTTTCATTAACGTTTAAAATTATTTGGAAATCACTGCCTTCCTGGCCCTTTTCTTGTCTAGGAAAATATTGCAAACAAACTCTTGGATGTCTTTGCTAAAGTTCTGTTTTATTATGGCCCTACATTTAATCTCCAGAAGTTATTTTCCCTTTGTCCAATACAATTATTTGTGTTATCCATAATTTGCATTGGTGATAGTCGCATTAAACCTTTTCCAGTTTTTATGTATAATGTGTGGATGTGTTTGGATTTCTTATTATTACTTTTCTCCTTCCCTTGCTAGGAAGGGAGACCTGCCAGATCATTTGATCATTGCGGGGGGGCTAGGGGGGAAGTTATAAGATGATCTTAAAATAGCCCATCCTACCTATCTTTATTTATTCTGCATTTTGTTTGTATTGTAGGCAGTCATGATCTAGTACAGGGGTAGGCAACTCTTTTTGGCTGGAGTTCCAAAAAAACCACAATGTCTACCTTGGAAGGTGCCAGACTTCCAGCATGCCAGAAAAACAAAATGAGGGCAGGGGGCTACATGGCAGAATGCACTGCGTATTAGTATAGTTAATAATCATAAATGTTGCCTTTTTTATGGTAAATACCAGATTTTCTAAAAATTGTAAAGCTGGTGACAATAAAACTTTTGTTACTACTTTGATTTTGTGTATTTGTATGTGCGGGTCCCCTCACAACAGCCACCCAGCCCTGCTTATACCCCTTGCTCCGTGCCCCGCAGCCCTGCTGGAAGGGGCCCCCAGCTGCTAGGGCTATGGGGCCAGGGACCCAGGTCTGCAGCTTCCTGCTCCTAACAGAAGGTACTGTCTGTTGCAGCAGGAGCTGCCTGCTGAGGGCTTGAGCGGGATGTGGGACTGACTCCTGGTGGCAGCATGCACTCCCAGGGGTAGGGGGGACCTGTATCCCCCAGGTCTGTGTGAGGCACAGGGGCATGGTGGGTGCACATTTTGGGCTTGTGCTCACTACCATGCTGTCCTCTCCTGCTGCTTTTGTAGAGCAGTGTGTGGAACCTGGTGTGGCAGGGCACAATGGGGAGGCACATGAAAGCTGCCTGCCACTCTGAGCTCCCTGCTGCCCTGGCCACACTTCCCCTGCAGGTGGTGGCAGCAGTGAGGGGCACAACCCTGCACTGCTGCCTGCTCTGCCCCTGTGCACACAGGGCAGTTGTGACCAGGGCAGCACACGCTTGCAGTAGCAGGCAGCTGCCTAGAGCCCAGGTTGGCAGTGGTGTGCCAAGCAAAATGGCCTTGTGCCATGCTCGGCATGCATGCCAGGGGTTGCCGACCCCTGATCTAGGATGATGGATAGCTGTAGAAATGGGTGGTGCCCCCTAAAACCTTGTAATGTCATGTTGCCATGTAATGTAAACATTTTTGGGGCTAAGTTCAGTTATTAATAGCTGCAGTACTATCAACCTTGCAATATAAGTGCATTGGATAAACTATAATAATAATAATAGGCTTATTCTATCACTCCGGGGTACTGATTGGTTGTCTCGGCACCCAGTCACAATGCTTACTGAAACAACCAGAGTGCTCTGGACAGACAGAAAAAGTGTGTTGTTATTATAGATCCTGAGGCATTTCAAGCAGATATGAAGGCATGTTGGAGCTAGAATGAAGCACTGGGTTCTCCTGCCACAGAGCTGGGAGGCTCTGCTGAAGGCAGGGGAGGAAAAGAAAACACAATGAGGGGCCCAATCTTTTTTTCCTTCCAAGCTTCCCTCTGCAGTGGTGGTGCCCCCTGGGACTGCCTGGGTGGGTTGCCAGCAGGTGGGTCCTGCCTGGGGGGTGCCGCCACCAGGGAGGGAAGCACCAGGGTCACCTGCAGTTCAGGGGCTGCACAACCTACTGGCAGCTCAGTCCCTGGCCGTGGGAGATGCAGGCAGGCTCCAGGAGAGGGGGGGGAAAAATCAGTCCCGTTACCGCTTTTTCCCCCACTTCTGTGGTGGAGTCTGCTTGCGCAAGCTTCCACTGGGTTGCCCGGTGCTTTCATTTGCAGTGAGTGGTATTGTCCCCTGGGGCCGCCCAGGCGGGGCATTAGCAGCGCTGGTGCAGCCCCAGCTTGCAGGCAGCACCCAGTAAATCCAATGGTGCACAGGGTGCTGGAAGCCTGGGTGTGCTCAGGGAAACTTGGGGGTGGTGGGCTTCCAGCACCCTGTCCACCAACCCTGCTGCCTGGAACCACCCAGGAATGGGCTGGTTGACCTGGAAAGACGGCAGGAGGGCAGCTGGGTGTGCTGGCATCTGGAAAAGGTGGTGGGGGATGGTGCCTGGGGCACTTAAAGCCCGCCAAGCCCAAGCTTCCCTGAGCACGCCTGGGCTTCCAGTGCCCTGTGCACCGGTCCTGCTGCCTTCTTCAGATAGGGCCATTGTATGCATGAGGAATATCACTGTAATTTGTTACATAGCAAACTAAAATACATGGGATGCGTTTTAGTTCGCTACGTAAAAAAGTCATTTAAATCAAAATACGCTGCCGAACCTGTGCACTGTTACAAAATGTAATTGTAACATCCTGCAGAACGTGTATGCTGTTACGCAATTAAATCATTAAAAAGGGCAATTAAACCACTAAAAGGGGCACTTTCCTCATGTTTACAAGGGCCCTCTTATTCTGTGACTACAAGCAAGTCCTATAAATCCTGTATTTAAAAATTTAATTGCAAATGTTTTGCTGGTTTCGGCTAGCTTTTAATAATATAGTGAATTTGAAGCTTTCCTTGCTTCCTCCTCCATAGGAAATGTGTTGGAGAGAAGAAAGTTGCATCTGCTAAGGAAACTAGTAAGAAAAGACAATCAAGTTTCAAAGACTGCATTAGAATAGAACTAATATATTCTTAGTTATTTATGAGTAATTTAGAGGGTTTGGAAAAATTAAAATATCAAAGGAAAACTCTTTCAGCATAAACTCAATCACCATCTCTTTTGAGATCCAGAGTCTTTCCATCAAAAGGCTATTAATAAAGTTTGAAATATTTTTGTAACCATTTGTTAATCCTTAAATATAAGTACTTGTAATTATGGTGATATTTCTGTGCTGAGTTGTAGGATTATGGCATAGGCGCACAGTTTTCTAGTGTCGTGGATATTTTTCTCCATTATATTGTTCAGAGGAGCTGGGTCAGGAATCTTTTGGCTCATACAAATGTTCTACCAAGCAGTAGAACATTTTCTCACCTGCTATATTTGGGACTGAGGTCTCAATAGGATGTAGAAAAATGCATAGTTCAGGTTGAAGGCTGGTGGGTGATAAAGTCTTTGTTTTGGGATGGGAGAAGTAAGGGAATAAGATGGTTCTGAATTTACAGGAGGAGTGGTATGTGGACATAACAGGCGCATAAGAAAGTCAACACTTTTAACTTCTACTTTTCTTTTAAGTCATCTAAAGTCAGACTAATGATACTATTGAAGAGTTACAATAATATCGATCAGAGTCTGAATTTTCCATTAGTGTAAATAATCTTGCAAAATGGAAGCCTTAGACTGAAAACTGATATTACAAAAGTAAAATCAGTCTAGACTAGACTAATCCATAATCTGATTAAAGTGTTATTGTAAGGCTTTGATCCTTTGCTAGTCAGGTACAGTAGTTCTTTTCTCACTGTGTTGTCATAGTATTGTAGCTGTAACCGTATATTATTCAAGGTTGCTAATGTAGCAATATGTAATACAAATTGTTTTCTTTAACTTGTTAATTAAATATTAGAGTTTGTTAAAAATTGAAATAAAACTTTCACTAAATGTGATTTAGATTTTTAATTTGGATTTAAGTGGAGCCAGTCGAATGACAGCTGAAAAGGTAGCATCATGGGGGATGCTTTATAAATAAGTCTATATGAGTGAATAACTGTCACTTGCTCATACTTCTGGAAAGCTAAGACTTCCTGCATTTCCTGTAGAGAATGCTCCTAGGATTCAAGATATCAAGAACCTTTGGAAACATTTGTCAGGGATGGTTCAAACAGGGATGATTCTGCCTTAAGCCATGGGTTGGACTAGATGACCTCCTGAGATCCCTTCCTGTCCTACTTTTCTATGATTCTGACCCAGTACAGGGTCACAGGAGTGCAGAGCCCAGGCAGGCAGGGGCATGGGGTCTGCCTGGCTCTGTTGTGCGGGGCTCGCATGCAGTTCCTGGGTTCTATGCTCAAGCTGGGCACCTCTGGGAGGAGCCCCCTGCGATAGAGCTGGTGGCCTGGCCCCCCACACTGCTATCCACAGGTCATGGAGAATGGCAGGGAGGGGAACTCTGTGCTGTGGAGCCAAGCTGTCTCCATCTTGCTGCCCCAGCTGAGCCCCATGATCTGCACCATGGGCTTTATTGCGCGGGGCTCCCCCTGGTGCTGCGGTGTGTGAGCCCTGCATGATGGAGCTGGCCTGGGGCTCGCTGGGACTGTGTGCTGTGGGGGGCTCTGCTTGCTTTTGCCAGTGGCTGCAGGGGATGTGTGCAATGGGGGGCCCCCCCCCACCCACCCTCCCCTTCCACACACCTCATTATCCCCCCACACATCCCTACAAACACCCCCCAAACCCTCCCACCCACACCCCACATACACACTCACAGCCCCCTAGAAACACCATACCCCCCCACCCACATCCTCTACACCTACCCATACCATCCCCCACACACCGACAACTTCCCCCAGAATCCACATACACATACACACCAGCCCCCCAAGCCCCATACTCCTCCACACCCCCCCCAACACTATATACAAGTAAGACTTCATTTTGAGCTATTATGCAATCACTTCTATATACATGATGCAAACACGCACAAATCGGGACGAATTTTTTTTCAAATAAAATTAAAATTGTAGATGTTTGATTTTTAGTATATATATATATTTTTTTTTCAGTTCCAAGATGGCAAACCCCCTTCCCAAAAAAGAGCACTTCTGGTGGCAATAGTCAGGGTTTAGGGGATGGGACTTTTGGTCCCAAGATGGCGACCAGGGGCTGGGGCACCTTGTCAAGGGGTGGGGCTACCCTTTCGGCCCTTGACAGCTCACCAAACTTATTAAACAAACCTCTGGCTGAAATAATTGCCTACCCCTGTTTTAGAAAGTACTAAGGGAAAATACCTTATTAAAGTTGAATTTTAATATACTGGATAAATTTAGAGAATGCAAACTATATCTTGGTAGCCATGAATTCGCAGGAATTTAGAGCTGTGACTGTGAGACATGGAGCCATATTTGCTCTGTATATCTGGGGTGGGGGGGAGTGGTAGAATTCAGTCTTTAAAATGAAAGCAGCAAACAGATTGTTGCTGAGCAAAGTGTAGTATCTTTTCAATCAGTATTATGATTAAAAGCTACTGCTTGTCAGTCTGATACTGCACTGCACACATGTCTAGTGGGTGGAGGAATAAAATTTGACGCATGTTACCACATATCAAATAAGTGATAAAGCCTGCAGTCCTTTTGCTAGGAAAGTGTAGAATGGTTGGAATGCTTAATATTTTGGAATTCCTGGTTGGTGAGCAAACAGTCTAGTTTATAAGATCTTGTAGTAGAAATAGCTCTTCAGAAGCTTGTAATGTTTTGCAGGTACCACAGGTTTGTAGTTTAAGTAGATTTAGTCCTGATCCAACATTTTAAGAGCAAATTCATAGATGAGGATTAGAAAAGTACCCTTTATGCTTACTGAATCAGAACTACTTCCTAGAACATTACTTCATGATGGTTGCATCTAGTTCAGTAATATGTGGTTTAACAGGTCCTTTAGAAAGATTCTTGATTTTAAAATTACAGGTAACAGCAATTGTATTCTATTTCTTGGAAATCCCTTCTAATAGCCAAGTGCCATGATTTAAATCTTACTTTCCGTTTTGAACGTATAAAATTCTAGCCATTGTTCCTTGTTAGTTTTTATCTGCTAAGCTTGGAATCCAGAACCCTGTCTTAAGTGGGTAGGCTCCTTATATAGAGCACAGTCAGTATTGGGTACCTCACACATGTAAGGGAGAGCTACTCAAAGTAGCATGTTCATTTAGTTGTCTAAAGCTAGCCAATATGAAGTGTTGAGGACTTGTATAAACTACATAAGCAGCCTTGGGGAAAAGACTGGAATGGAATTCTGTTCATTTGTGGAAAAGGGCTCTCCTTGCTCCCAGATTAATTCCTTAACTATTGTGCCAGTTGAGGTGAATTCTTTTTGGTCCAGTAAATCCTTCAGTCTTTTCTCTTAAGTGGTCTAGCTTCAGCCTGTAGCTTGGTGGTTAGGGCATTCCCCTGGGAGGTAGGAAGTATGGGTTGAATCCCTCAGACAAAGGAGGGAATTGAAACAGGGCTTTCTCCCCTGGGTGAGTGCTCTAAATACTAAGCCATACTCTTAGGCACATCTACCTTTGCATTTTAGGTAGTTTCCAGACCTGTTCATGTAAAACTTCTGTTTTCAGAGCATACGTACAAGGTTAAGCATCTCGTGGGACTTCAGCAAAAGAACATCTAACTTCTAGATCCTGATCAGATTTCAACGTAAGCTAGGTGATGAGCTACTCAGTTTTGTCAAAACTGCAGCGCTTCTGTTCATGTGCAGAGGTACAATTTTGCTACCATTAACTGTAGTGCCCGTGGAGTTTCAGGGCCAGCAGAGAAGCTTGGAGAGGATTGCAACTTCAGACTTAAATGTTTGAATTTCACTGAAGTTCTGCTGAAGATCTAGCCCAGGGGTGTCAAACTTATCTGGTGCCACAGGCTGTACAATGGTCTCTGGCCTGGTCTACATGACGGATCCGGCCATGTTGAAGCCAGTGGGTAGGACTAGTGTGGTGGGGTGCTGTGTGCAATGTGTTCCCCATGTTGGCCCCCTGTGCTACAGGCAGTGCACGTTGGCTTCTTTCCAGGGCTTGTGCTGCAAGTAGTATTCAAGCTGAACCCAGTGCTGCACGTGGTGTTTTTGGCCCAGGGGCCAGTCCAGGGCAAGTGGTGCATGCTGCTCCCCTTTAGATTGGACCTGAGTGCTGGCTCTGGGGCTGGTCAGGATGAGGCCCCACACTGCGCACTGAATCTGGTGTGCAGGTCAGTCCAGCAGGGTGCCTCATGCAACAAGCCTTCCCATGTCAGCCTCCTGGGCTGTGAGCACTGATTGTGGCAATGCATCCAGCCCTCGTGCCCTCTGCAGCGCAAGCCCTAGGGCAGGGCTGGTATGTGGTTTATGTAGTGCGTTGGCTGGACCCAGTGCTGTGGACACTGCATGTGGCATGGGGAGTTGGCACAGGGCACGCATTGCATGTGGCACCCAGCTGGACAGCCCTGGACACTGGTTCCAGTGTAGCCCAGTCTGGACCAGCCCCAGAGCCAGTGCACAGGGTTGATCTGGCACAGGCACCACATATAGCTTGCTCCCCAGACTGACCCCCTTATGCTATGAGCAGCATCCATGGCACTGATTCCAGCCCATGCCAGCCCAGACTTGCTCCAGATCCTGTGGCTTCATGGGTCTTGTGTTTGACACCCCTGATCCAGGCTTTGTCTAGTTTTGATAAGCAAAATTGATTATGTTCCGTCTGTCTCAACCGCAAGAAATGTTTTTGAAACTCACTTTTGAGGCTCTCTTTTGAATGATGTCTAGTTCTTGGATGTATATTTTAAAATAACGCCTCGTCTCACCTTTAAAATAACCTATTTTAACCACGATTGAAATTAGAAAGCAGGAAAATTGAATTGTACTTGTAGTTATGTTCCTAAAGAAAGGTCAATTCTCACTGGTTGGTAAATATTAGTACTTGGTGTTTTAGAATTAAATGTTGTCTTTACTTTTTGCTCTTTTGGGGAATAAGTAGCTGTGTATCTTAACATACATCTACTCAGGTTCTTGATTTACATTTTTGCTTTAGAAAAATATTTCTTCTTTGTTAAGTAATTGTCCATGGCTTGTTAAGCTGCAGTTGGATAAAAATTAGAATTTAGGTATACAAACAATTTTTAAAGTGTTTTAAAATAAAGCAACTGTGTGTCTGTAATCTTACCAAAATACGTTTTGATTTTAAAAGTCAAAACGTGTTATCTGTAAGTAATGAATTCTTGGTCATTGTGGGTGCCTGTAGATGTCAGGATGCTGCTCCTGTGCACTGTAATTACATTGCGTCACAGCCGACTCAGTCAAGTTTGCTGGAGTGTGCTAATTAGTGCACTCCACCAGCCACCGTGTTTCATGTACTCAGCATCCCCTGACTTCAAAACGGACGGTGGTGGGGGTGCTTTTAAAGCTTGTTGAACAAGCTTTATTTAAAGCGCTCCTGCAGCCTTTTTGAAGCGGGGGAAGTTGAATACTCAAGGCACCATGGGTGCTTTAGTTAGAGCGATTTTTGGAGCATCTGTAAAGATGCCCCATGTCCTTTGAGATTTTAGAACTATTAGATCTTATCTTCTCATACTCATACCCGTGGATTGGAAGAGGGAAACAAACTTTACTGCCTTTCAACTCCCGATTTGTTTTCCAAACAAAATGGATGTCATTTGATTAAATCAGTTGAATAAGCTGAAATGAAGAAAATATTTTTTATGAATCTGCAGATGAGGCTACAGATTCCAAAAGCTGCTTTAGTGCTCCATCAATGACGTCTATCAGTCAATAGATTAACTTCCTTTAAAATGTTGGCAACAAATTTATACTCTTTGCATATCAATCCTTTATTGATGAATAGACTACAATAAGTTTAGGCCTTAATAAAGATTGCCAGTAATTTTAAATGCATTTATTTTAGAAAGAAAAAATATTAAAAGTATTTTAATTTTTAATCTGTTTTTGACAACTGACAGAATTTGTCTGTCTTTGTTGTTAATTTGCCATCTCAGTTCTCTCTGAAAATAATTTTTCATTTTCTTGTGGATCATGAAAAAAATACCAGTTTTTGACGGATGAGATATGGGTTGTTCTAGGATAGTGACACTCAAATGTTTTGGCCCTCTGAGTTGCATTGGACCTGCACACTGGGATTGGGCCCTGTGTCACCCCGTGTGCCTGGGTCAGACCCTAGTGCCCAGTACTGCCTCTGCCTGGCTGGAATCGGGGTCTCATGTTGCCTCTGCCTAGCCCACATGCTGGGATCAGGGCTCCATGCTGCCCTCACCCTGCCAAGCACCCCTGTTATAGGACCATTAGTAGAAACACTTTTAGTATGTTTTGAGATCTTGATGTTTGACTCGTATCCTATTGAATTGGTATAGTGACAACTTTTTTTTTAAGTGAGGCATCCTGTTGCCTAGTGTGTGTGTTTGTTTATCTAATTGACCCGATTTAATCTTGGCAAAAATTATCCATTTATTTAGCAAAAGTTGTTTTCCATTAAGGCTTGTTAGTATGTGTCAGTTATATTCTTAGCCTTTTAAATAGTCTTATATCAGTTGTTGTTCCATTATTTTCCTCTAGATCAGTATAAGCGAGTTAACTTAAGGAGTTTCCTGGTTTATCCTGTTGTCCTAATTTAAACATTGGCACAACTGTTTTTTTCAGTTCTTTGAAACTTTCCCAGTTTTCAAACAAACAGCATTCCCAATTCAGAGCCATTTTCAGCTTCTAAAATGGGGACAGATTATCCAGATCTACTTATTAAAAAGCCCTTGCTGTATAGCAGCCTTATTACAGGTTTCTCTCGCTTTATGCTGTACATGCATCCTGGAAAACGGCACATAACTTGAATTTGCATAAAGGGAACTTTACAACGTAACAAATGGGGGGATATGTTCCAAGATCTCGACTGTACTGACCCCCAGACCCATTTCTACCAGACAGTTTTGCTACCCCCAGACCCATTTCTACAAGACAATTTTGGTACTCATCAACAACAGACAGTACACACAAGCACAGGGTGGTGGTGAATGTTACCATAATGAGGATGGCAACTACAGAAACGCGTGTCACAGACAACAAGCGAAGAGATGGATCCACACAGGAGACTATATTTTGTTGTGCGTCACTCCCAAATGTGCATTGTACAATGCACCACCCAAAGCAGCTTACTGCAGGCTTCCACCACACTCATCACATAAGAGTAAATTTACCTTGCACATAATGAATTTTTTGTATAAAAAGAGTCATCGCATAAGAGCGAATTTGCACATAGAGAACCTGCATAAAGTGAGGGAAACCTGTAGTCATAATTGGGGAAAATAATGTATGTTGTTAGGGAGATTTTATTTCGCTTAGTTCTTGATACAGAACAGAAATATTTATTTATTCATTTCATTCTGCCTTTTCTTCATTATTGATAGCTCTGCCATTTCTCTTTCATTCTGATCCTGCACCTATTGTTAGATTCCTTTTATTTCTGACTCTAAAAAGAATCTCTAGTTATACTCACTTTAGAGCGTTCAGATTCCCACACTGGAAGTGTTAGCTTTTGTTTCAGAGCTACTTGTTAGCTGAAATAAATTAGGTTATTCAAATATCTATGGCTTAAAAAGAAGCCTTTCTTATTGATGAGATCGTTCAAAACAGAACCTAGATAAATTTCAGGTTAATTGCTTGCCTTATTCTTCTGTAACAGTTCATCCTTAAATATGTAACCCATTATTGTGCTGACTTCACTTAGTTAAATGCATCCCTGGCAAATACAAAAAAATCTAACCAAAATTAACAAAGATGCAATAATTTCAGCACTTGAAAACTGTATATAAAATGCTAAATTAGTCAAGTTTTTTTTTTTTTAAAACCTTAAAATAATTGTCAGTTGGTTGCTATAGCAGTGATTGTGATTTCAAACTGGATTATGGATTTGAGGCGGGGAGATGAACAGCAGGAGCAGCAATTCAAAATATCCTTCCTTAAAGAGTCCGTAGCAGTACAGAACAAGGGGAAGGGACCCATAGAAGGGATTATACAGGAATAGGATTATTTCTAAATACAGCCATCAGTAGCTCTCAAGTGTTCGATTCAATAAAATATTTAGTCTTCTGTGGTGTTACATAATACTGACTGCACAAATGCACTCTACCCCAAGGATCTTGAAGCATTTTGTAGTGGTCATTGAAGTTGGGACACGCAGGTGGGTAAGGTATTTATTGACCTCATTTCCCAGGTCTGAAAGGTGATGCATACTGGGTGAGCTTTGTAGCTGCACAAGAAGTCTTGTGCAGAGCCTGGAAGAGAATCAGTGTAATTTGTTTTTTTGGTTCTTTGTTTTGGTGAAACAGTGTTTCCTTTAACTTGTCCTTCTACCCACCACAAATGTTTGTGTCAAAATAGTCAAAAGAGCAAAAGAGAAAGTTAGCTTGAATAATATGAGACATCAAAGCACGTAAGAGATTCTTGGATCTGTATGCCTGATTTTGTTCATTTACGGTGACCTGGACAAATTGATTTCAGATTTGTTGTTTAAATCGCCAGTTCTAATCACTATTTAAATCACTGAGCAGGAAATCTTGATTTAAATAAATTTTAATTTTGTTTTGTATTTAATTTTGTTTTTCTACAGAGACACTTAGGCTCGTTTGTTGGTTATAATCATGGATCCTAGTTTTCTCTGATTTAAAAATTGCAAAGTCTCTGATTAAAAACTCAAAATCCATGATAAAAATTAAAGGCCCCCCCACAGCCCTCTCCTCGGTGCTGCTAGTGTCCCTCACTCCCCTCCACAGCTGCCTCAGCCCTCCTGATGCCCTTCATTCCCCCCGGCATGCATGCATGGACACTGGCATCCTCCCCAGCAGGCAAGTGTGTGGAGGAAAGCGAAGGTGCTGGGGGGGCCAGATCAAGAAGTGGGGGGCATGCCCCTGTGCCCTTTCCAGGAGCTGGGGTGACGGCAGGGGTGCCCCTCTGCAGGCCGCACATGTGTCGGCTAGCCTGATTTGG
>NW_005841854.1:1388192-1390433 GCF_000455745.1 Alligator sinensis | reverse complement strand
TCCGCCCCCGCCATCCACTATTGCAACTCTGCCGTTGCGCCCTGCGCTGCCTTCCCGTGGCCGGCTCCTTGGCTTTGTGAGCAAGTGGCATGCGTCCCACCTGGCTGGCTGTGGGGGAGCTTCCATGTGGCCACTGCTACTGCACTGTTGCATGTGCCACGTAGCTGGCTGCATGGCTCCGGTGGTGAAGGGTGGTGGTGGTGGCAGCTGAGTGCTGGTTGGGGCAGGGGCCTTGCACGCGCCAGCCACCACCACTACTGCTTTCCTGTGAAGCCGTATGCGCACGGACATGGCCTATTCACTGGCCCAGCTCTGAAGGCAAGTGGCAGTGGTGGTGTGAAGTGGTGGCAGCCAGTGTGTCCAAAACCCTTCGGCTGGGCGGCATGCAGCTGCCGCCACCACCATCCCGTGCCATTGCTGCCTCCTATCAAAAGAGCCATGCCCGCAGGGTGGGGGCTTGCACGTGGCAGCTGCGGCCACCATAACACCGTTGCTGTCGTCTTGTGGCTGGCCACACAGCTCCACGTGCATACCTCTGCGGTGACAGTGGCAATACGGGGACATTTTGCAGGCAAGTGGCAGTGGTGGTGGCTGCTGTGCGCCAGCCCTGCTACCATCCCTTGCTGCTGCTGTGGTGCCATGCCTGCGGAGCTGTGCCCAATAAGAAATGCAGTAGTGGCCGCTGCATATGAACCAGTACCTTCCCCCACCATGTCCTACCCCAAAGCCCACAAGTACCACTTAACTCCAAGGTCCAGGGGCGAAGGGTGAGCCTGAGCCCAGCCTTGGCTGACTCAGATGCTCAGGCCCCGCCCTTCCCCTTCTCCCTCCTTCTCCAGGCAGGGCTGGGAGTTTTCTGCCCTTTCTGAAATCGGCTCTTGCATCTTGCAAGAACTCTTTCCAAAAGCGGAGAATCCACGAGTTTCTCTGCTAAAAGAGAAAATCCGCATTTTCTCTGATAAAAACGGAATCTGTGGTTTTCTCAGTTTTTCTGTGGGAAACAGAAAACCTGGAACCCTGGTTATAATTATTTTAAAAAAAAATGTTGATTTACAGCTAAATATAGTCTTTACACTAAAATTGGTTCTCTTTGCTAACGAGAGTATGCCATCTACATACATCTAAGCAATTGTATTGCTAACATTTACCCATATTTATTTTTTGTATTATTATTATTATTGTATTAGAAAGTAGTTATTCTTATTTACTAGATTAGTATAATTTTTTCTCTTGTATATCCAGCACAGTTATTGTCGCTTTTACTAATAAAAACAATTCTAAATGCTGATCTTTTGCATTTTAATTGAATTCCATTGCGATTCAACTTGATAGAAATAGCAAATGCAGAGTTAATCAAAACATGATTTGCGTTTTAAACCGACTTGTTATACAATGGAGACATTATCTGTGATTAGTGAATTTAACTTGTTTCTGGTCATGAGAACTTTCAGAATTTTAGAAATAATAACTCAACCTCATGCCTCGTTTTATTTGTAGTTAGGAAGAGAAAAACAAGTTTTTCTGTCATTTCAACTATTGGGCATTTTCTGAATTTTAAATAAACTAGTCATTGAACTAAACTAGTTGGTAAACTGAAATGAAGAAAATCTCTGTGCATGGGTAGAAGAGGCTCCATTTAGCATTTCAAGGTTCTTAGGCCAATGGCTTCCATCAGTTCAGTTGTTTGACTGGTTTTAAAACTTTATCAGAAAATACGTATAGCATTATTTTTTTTCCAATTAACTCATTTTAATAGATTATAATAAGTTTGGGCTTTAGCATAAGTTGCCAATTTCAGATTCTAAATAGTTTTGTTAAAATCATTTTTTATTTTATCTCTCATTCTTGATTTTATTTATTCTCATAATGATATCCCTAATCTTGTTTTGATTTTTTGATAACCTTGAAGCAACCTTTAGCGTGATTTAAAAATTTGTGCAAGTTTACAAAACTAAATCTTTAAAAGGTTTTTAAAAAAATGGTGGTTGTGTGCTATCATAAACAGAAACTTGTAGTGTGCTAAGCCATCTTTTACTGGTGCATGTGTAGCAGCCATTTCACGTTGTGCAGTTGCTTCCCTTCAGCCATTTTTCAGTTAAAATTTCCAGCAAAATTCACCATGGTTTTCTTCATAGAGTTCTCATTTCTGCCAGTGCGAGATTGGACAGCAGACAAATGCAGCAGCTTTACTTAAAGGGACAGTGTCAGTTTGAAGAATTTTTTTCTTTTCCCTGTTGAGAA
>NW_005841854.1:1377995-1388182 GCF_000455745.1 Alligator sinensis | reverse complement strand
CACATGGGGAAACTATACAGTCTGTTTGACTAAACATAACATATTAGACAAAGTTAAACAAATTAATCTTTTCTAATAATAGGTGTTAGCAGAAAAATTGCTGCTGTTACAACTATGATATGTAACTTGGTGGCCTTCTTGAAATCATACTGGAGAGCTTTATGATGACTGAATTTCCCCATAACAGTTAATTGAGCTGCAGACAGAGATGTCTACAATAGATTATTCAAAGTAGTTTTGTTGACTGAGACCCAAGATTCTGCAGTTAGCTGCTCTCTGCTTTTCCTGAGAGCTCACTCATGAAATTCACTGCAATTTGGTACTCTCACTAACTTATTGATGGAAAAACTGAAAGAAAAAACAATCATTTCCTCACAAGTAGTTCTCTCTAATAATTTGAGTTATAACAAAATGTAAAAATATTTAAATACTGTATTTCAGTCAGTTATTGTCTAGTGTTCTGTTGTGGTTTAAATATTCATGGACTGAGAAGCCAAAGAAGGTAAGTAGTGTAGCATGTGCCAGCTCGGGTGCTTCATGTGGACAGCATGTAGATCAGAGAAGGCTAAGAGCCCTCCCTCCCACTGCCTCGTCCCCCCCTTTAAGATAATGTAAAGGGTTTTTTTAAGGAGGAAATTCTAGGGTTTTTTTTTCCTGCGCTGACTTGACAAAAAATTGGGCAGGCCCTTTTGGCTTGGGACAGAAGTTACACAAAACCAGTATAAGTGATCCAAAACCAGTTCAAATTTGTAGCGCAACAGAAGTGCAGCGCACATGAACTGCTTTCAAAATGGCCAAAACCAGTTTAAGACTTAACTAATTTAGGTTAAACTGGTGTATTGAAATTCTGTCCCAGATCCCCTCCTGATTCAAGTCAACTTGCAGTCCCCCAGCATCCCAGGATGCTTGGCACCTCCCACACAAACTCCCCCTTGCAGGGTGGGTGGGTTAGCCTTGACCCAAGCTGTCTGCTCCAGCTGAGCAGGGAGCTGTGGTCTAGTGCCTGCCCCTGCTGCCCCCCCTCCCCCAAGCTTCTGGCCTGAGCCACTGTATGTATGTGGCTGCATTTTTGGAATCAAAAGTAAGTGTCTGTTCACTTGTTTATCAGTTCATCCTATGCAGTTTAGACTAACCTGTGAAGACTGAATTAAATCAGCCTTGGGATTTTTGAGTCTGTACTTAGCCTTTCTGTTTTTAGTCAAGCAATCAGACTGGGAATCTTGATGTAAAAGGGAATTGGGGTGTGAATGTTTAACACACTTTTCTTTAAAAAGTTAAAGAAAAGCAAGGTCTTTTTGGAAGTCATCTCCTATTGGACCAACCATATATAGACTAACACAGATAACTATTTTTCGCTACTCATGAATGTATACAGTTGGATGATACAGTTGTGGCTCAGTAAAAAATAAAAAAAATAAATAAAAATCCCTAAATAAATCCTGCTTCTCACATTTCATAGGCCATCAGGGCTACAACACCACTCCACCCCTACTTTAGAAAACTAGTTACTGAAGACTAAACTGGTATTAAACAGCAGTGTCTCTTTTAAATACTGTAACCAAAAATCCTTCTTATTGTTAGCTCAAGTTGTAATCTTTTGGCATCTGGAAAACCATTTCACTTGGTTCTTGAGTTGTCCTAATCTTCCAAGCTAAATGATACCTGAATTTCTGATCCTAGAAAAGAATGCCTCAAACCCAGTCTCAGACATCCTTTTATAAGAGGCAAAAGAGACAGAGCCCAATTCTTACCCTTTACATATTACTAGTGCAATCTTTTCTCCTGAGTCTCTGTGTCTGTGCATTGAATATTTAATCTTGTTTACATGTAGCTTCCTTGGAACACCCTGTGGTGTGTAGCAGTGCCACAGAATAAATCTGTTGGGCCTGAATAGCACAGATTAGGATATAAAAATTATAGGTTGCATATAGTTATTTCAAAATTTTGGGACTATATCTGGGTAAAAAGCTGCATACAGATATAATGTTTTTTGTTTTGAGAAACAACATTTGGATTTTATGCAGGGGTTCAGGTGCAGCAATATAGCACAATTGAGAGAAGGTATAGGGATGATCTCATCCCACATCGCTAGATGTATGCATCTTTTTTGTTCTAACTAGGAGAACTGACCTCATTAACAGTCTTGAAGGAAATTACATAAGAGCACTGTTGCAGTGCTGTTCTTCAGATACTATTTAAGTGCTCCTCTTTGTTTTGAAGTATTCCAGCTTGTTTGAAAGATGGAAACTGCAGTAGTGGGATAGATGCCAACCTTCAGAAGAGGTCAATTTATTTTATAATGGGCATTTATTGATCCTACCAAGTGTAATCTGTTTGAAGGCTGAAGTTGAGTAATATCAGAAGGATCCACCAAATTGGCGGGAATTACTGATTGGTTACTTAGAAATTGCTCTTATTTAAGTGACACACAGATTTTTAGAAACAGTTGATGGTAAAAATTCAAGAATATTGATGTTGATAACAGCCAAAGCCAGAGAATTTTGTAAACTTGGGTTGTATATGCTATTGAATATGTTTGCACAGTCTCTTTAAGAGTTAAATCTACTATGATAATCTACAGGATATGTGATGTTATTATGCACCTTGCTGGCAAAGCCAGTCCTGCAGCAAAAAATCACCCTGTCATGTATGAATTCATAGAGTAGATGCCTTGCTGATTTCAATCTGCAGTGCCTTTTTTATTTATTATTTATTTATTCCATTCATATGCCGCCCTTCCCAAAAAGGCTCGCATCAATCTTTTTGTACCTAACCTTTTTGATTATTAGCATTAAAGTTTATTTGGCTGAAGCTAAACTTGAAATTTAGTTTTATAGTCCTTTATCAGGGATAATGAGTAATGAGAAGAAATCTACATATATACCAACCATTGTTAATTTAAATCTTACGCACCTCTGCCAGTACCAGAGCCTATAGGATAATGCACGTTAGGAATCCCTGAGGACTTCTGCATTCTCTAGTCCTCTATGCCATACACAGCAAAAGAAGAATAAATTCATTATTGTTGGTCCTGCTGCTTTCACAGACTGAGCAGACGGCATGTTGAAAGCACAGCTCCAGCAGACCCTTGATCTTCTCTTCTGTAAGTTAGCCTCAAGCCAGCCATGCAGTTGTGAGAACCTTTGCTTGCTTGCAGCTTTACCCATCAATCTCCTTAAGAGGACAAATTTAGTTTAACTGCAAACCGCATTAAATCCAATGCAGCCTTTGGATTTCTCACTGAGCCCAGACGCACAGTGTGGATATTTTCTGCTGCAGCAACAATACTCTGCTTTCTGTCAGTGAGCTAGAAACTTCTGGCAGCTTCCAGTTTCAGGCTCCTCCTATTAGGCAGCTTTTAAAGTGGCAACACTTCAGTGCATACGTCAGTTATCATAACACATAACACAGTTAGTGGCAATTGCATAGCTATTTAATGCTGTGCAGTAACACTTTATGGAATTGATTTCTTTAACTTGATTGTTTGCGGTGACCTCTAACTTTTTTTTAAGCCCAGTATTTCTTAAGTGCTGAGAATAATAAAAATGGCTCTGCTTGAATATCTTTGCAGTCTTTATTAGACACGCTGTTACTTATTGCAGCAATTGTAGCATCTTTCTTTCAACCTGTCTTCTCTAAACGTTATTTTCATATGGAAGTGCAAAATTGGAAATGTCCGCTAAATTATAATATAATTCTTCTAGCAGGAGTTGTGGTTTGGGGCCTTTGTACAGTAGCCGCTTGCATTTTGTGCTGCCTCCTGGAAATCATAATTAATGCAGCAGGTATGCTTCCACAGGCTTCCTAGACCTGCTCCTAGGATACTTGGGGTAGAAATTTTATGGGTCTTAGATTCTTCCTGGAAAATAAGTTGTGGATGTTTATAGCAGACTGTGTGGTAACGTGGATCAACCTCACCCTGTGAACTTGAGAGTTGGGGAGAGGGAAGCTGAGCATCATTGCAGTTTGACCTCAGCCTCTGCTCCCTTTCATGTCTGTCTTATCATCAGAGGAACTTTTGTTTGGAGGAAGTGAGTGAGCATTCTGGGAATAGACGCTTCTCTGACGTTTCCTCAGCATGTAGAGAGATTTGGGGGTAAGGTTCCTCGTTTAATGCTAATGTAGTGTTTATTAATCTGTTTTGTAATCCTGTGTTCCTTCAATAGGGTTATTTTACACAGAAAGGGAAACCCGTGCCAGGTGTAGTCTTTGCCTGTTATTTGTCTCTAGTCTTTGAAAAAAATTGCTTACATGTGCCAATTTAGAATGTGCAAAATGTAGCTTTTCATACAGCACTTCATATGCATAAATATGTGTATTCACTTTATCTTGTACCAGTGCCTATAAAATAGAGGTTTCAGGTATATCTTACTACTGAGTTTACTCCTCAATCCTTAAGAAACTGGAAGTTTCTGTGCTTTGCGGAAAATGATTTTTCAAGATTGTTAATCAAATAGTCAGCTAAGAAGCATGCCAGACAAATACTTTTTTATAGTTAGCTAAAATGGAGTGGTTTTCTCATTGAGAGAGAAGGCTGGGATAATTCTCATTGTGTCTTATCCGTGCCACAACTGCAGAAACAATTCCTTTTGACTGGAGACCCCAGCAGTCTTTCCTGTCCAGAGCAGGTGGGGCTGGACCTGATGATCTCACGAGGTCCCTTCCATCCCTGAACTTCTATGAATCTGTGAAAGTAAAGTTATATAAAGGAGAGGCTCAAAATATGGAGAGAGAGTGCAGAAGTGCTTGGGACACCTGTTTGAAATAACAAATAGCTTTTAAGCAATGGTCCTGAGAGACTAGTCAGTAGGAAGCAGTTTAAATTGTGTGTTGATTTAGTGAGAGTGGTGAGCATTTAACAAAAAGGGTGGTAGCACCAAAGTTCTGGTCAAACATTATTAAGTGCTGTTTATGGGTCAGTATCTAAGATTGGTTTGAGTTTTTAAGATTCATCCATTTGTCCCAGCTGTGGTTTACAGATCTGTTTCACTAGTTTTAATGACCAGTCTTTTGGAGTAGGATGAGGCAGGTTGTATGTAACAGTGCATTTAAATCATGCAGGTTGTATGTAACAGTGCATTTAAATCATACTTCATGTCTGTAAGGCATTTAAAAACTCTGGTTAATTCTGTAAGTTTGTGTTTATGTATAAACATGTTTAATTAATGTAATTCTCAGTTATGTTAAAACTGAGTTAAGATTGAGAATACAGCTCCGTGTAATGTAGAGTAAAGGCATCACTCCCAAAATCAAGTGTTGCCATTGAAGAAAATCCAGAATTAAACTTGAGAAGCTTAACTTTGAATTTCTTAGGGCTATAACATTTAGTTTTGGGATAATGACAAGGTCCCTAAATGTATGTTTGCCTTAAATTACTCAGCGATTCTCATCTTTAATTTCATTTTAACAGATTGTCTGGTAATTCTGAAGAATCTAAATTAAGCAAGAAGAGAGGAAAAGCTAACCATAGTATGCCAAAATCAAGTGGGCAAATACTTGTTAATACTTAGAACATTTATTAAGCGAGCCAAGCATAAAGGAAGGAATATAAGCAGGTTTTGAGACGAGTGTATTTTATCTTTTGTTGTGTTCTCCTGGCATTGAAAGTAATTTACTGTTGGGGAAGTGTTGGTTCATTTGAAGTGAGTGAAAGCCACAAAATTGTAATTACGTGTGTTAAGGCCTGAGATTGTGGCAGTTGTTGGAATGATTATTCTTCCACTTTGTGCTTCCCTGTGGGTCAGATACTACTTGTTGAAGTCAACAAGGAGTTTTGTCATCTTTTATTTAAAAATCCAACTTTCTGAATTAGTCAGTGACTTAAATCTGTTGGAAAGTTCCAGTCTGAAGTAGCTTTGAAAAAAGGCATGTAACTTGATTGAGGTACAACTGATAAGCGAGTAAAAGTATTTTTGGTGGCAGATACTGTGTTCTGAATGTAGGGCTATTTTGAGTGCATCACATGAAAATGATAAATGATTACATTTAATATAAGGTCATAGTTGTTACATGGTGACTAATGCAGAGACTGGATCTTGCATGACTCCAAGATGAACATGATCTGCCAATGTGGGGCCGCGGTCAGGAAGGCTAACTGCACCTTGTCATGCATCCACAGATGTATCACGAGCAGGTCCAAGGAGGTGATCCTCCTCCTCTATGCGACATTGGTCAGGCCGCAGTTGGAGTACTGCATCCAGTTCTGGATGCCACACTTCAGGAGGGATGTGGACAGCATTGAGAGAGTCCAGAGGAGGGCCACTCACATGATCAGGGGGCAGCAGGGTAGGTCCTACGAGGAGAGGCTACAGGACCTGAACCTGTTCATCCTCCACAAGAGAAGGCTGAGAGGGGATCTGGTGGTCACCTACAAACTTGCCAAGGGGGACCAGCAGGCAATGGGAGAGTCCCTGTTCGCTTGAGCACTACCGGGAATAACAAGGAACAATGGCCATAAATTGGCTGAGAGTAGATTCAGGCTAGACATCAGGAGGCACTACTTTACTGTCAGGGTGGCCAGGAGCTGGAACCAACTTCCAAGGGAAGTGGTGGTTGCTCCTACCCTGGTGGTCCTCAGAAGGAGGCTAGACAATCACCTAGTCAGGGTCATTTGACCCCAGCATTCTTTCCTGCCCATGGCAGGGGATCGGACTTGATGATTTGCTCAGGCCCCTTCCGACCCTACCAACTATGAAACTATGTTACAAGTTCATATAACCTGGGGTGGCTGTTAGTAAGTTAGCAAACTGTTAATACGTATAACATAAATGTTTAGATCAGGGGCTAGTAACCTTCTAAAGCTGTGGGCTAGAACAACCCAGCTCCAGTCTGTTGTGGTTTGGGTGGCTTTGGTAGCACACCAGCAGTGAGGGAGAGTTTCCTGTGCCCCCTGGGAGTGGCACCCATGCCCTAGCCACTTTTTCCTAGCCCCCTGCTCCCTGGCTGGGATGCAAGTGCAGCCTCCAACTGGAGGGGAGCTGTGCCTAAGCCAGGCAGCTGGGTTTTCCCTAGCCCTGGCAGTACAGTGGGTGCGGCTGGATGCTGCCTGGTCCTGGTTCAGTTCCCTGCTATTTGGAAGCTGTGTCTGTGCTGCAGCTGGAGAATAGGGGTAGAGGAAGCCAGAAAGAACAGATGACAGCAGCATAGGCACAGTTTCTAGCTGCCTGGCACTGGTGCATCTCCATTCAGCTGGAAGCTGCGCTCACACCCAAGCTGGGGAGCAGGGGTTGGGAGAAACAGTACCAGAGCGGGTGCAGCTCTCAGCTGCTCAACCCAAGCATGGATGCAGGCTAAAGCAGTCTTCCTGCCCCGTAGGTCAGATCCAGTGGCCCCATGGGCCGGTTCTGGCCTGTGGGCTGTATGTTGCTGATGCCTGGTCTAGACCAGAGGTGTCAAACTTTCCCTGTGCCGTAGGCTGCATCCAGATTGTGGGGCTGCTTGCGGGCCATATCCAACCTGGGCAGCTCCAGTTCAGACCCACGGCATGCAGTGGCAGCAACAACAACAGCTCCAGCAGTGTTGGAGTTTGAGTGACCCAGTCAGTAATTCAGCCAAAATACCTTTATTAAATGCAAAGTCCAATAGCAGTTGTACAGTCGCTTTAAATGAGCACTCTAAAATACTATATCAGAAGACTAACTATGCATTGGATAGTGGTGTTAGAATAAGTAACGCACAGTAATTAGTTATAAGAATTTGATCAGAATGTTTACAACTCAGGTCATGAGGGAGATTCTAGCTGTCCCATGCTGGCTGGCTGGCTGGCTCCTGAAGATCAGCTCATTCCTGCAAGTAATCCATCTTCCTGTCTCTTTCTCAGCCCTCTAGATTTCTCATTACATCAGCTTCTTTTTGAATTCTAGAAACTGGTCAGAACTGGCCTGACCTTCCACACAAACTTATCTTGTCATTCCCAATGTACAAAAACGTCTTGATTTCTTTGTTCATTTTCTGTGGGTCTCCCTAGATCTCCTGTAGCCAACCTCCTTGGCCTACCAAACTTCTTCCTGTTGTTCACCCACCTTTTTTCCTGCATTAGCACATCTATGTCTTCTAACACTTCGACCTGTAGCCATTGGCATTTTGACTCCTGCCTGTCTGCCTATGAATTTCTGGAATTGTCATGCTTGCACCCAATCTAATAAAATATCCCAACACCTATTTCATAATTCCTACTTCTATTCTGTGGTGGAAACTCTAGCTCTGGCAGAGGGCATGGGGCTGAGGAGCTGGGACCATGGCATTAATGATGTGTGAAGTGGCCAGAGGGTAACTGGGGGATGCATCAGCCTTCTGCCTCCGATTATCATGCCCACCAGAGCCCAAGGGTCCTGCATCCTGCTCCCTCTGTTTACACCCAGCAACTTGTGGTGCTTATACCCCTGTAGCCATTTAGTAATTCCAATGAATTGAGAAGAGAATCTGGGCTAGGAACTCAAGTTATTGATGTAATATTTATAGATATTAGCATTTAGAAACCATCTTTCTTTAGATGGATAGCCTTTCCTAGAACAGGATTTTCTTACTTTTTAAAAACAAAGTCTGAAAGGTGACTTAAATCTCTAGTGCTGAGAACTTATATTTTAAACTCTGTCAGTGATTGCAGAGTTAGGTGAATTCATTTGACAATAACTTTTCAGCTGCGATAATGATATTTTATGCGTGTATTTAAGTAGTGAACTTTCTCACAATCAGAGATGAGGGCTTTGGCATTTAGTTTTTTCATACCTTCTGATTTTCCTATTAAAATCTGAAATCTGTTGAAAGAGATATTTAGTATTTCCTAAACATTAAAGGGGAGTTATTCTTGTATTTGGGACTTTTAATAACTTTGTAAGAGTTCCCATTTCACCTCTGCTCCCTGTAGTCATTTTTTGTTATATGTAAACTATCAAACTGACCTGCTGAGAACACTCCCTAAGCAACAGGTCTAATACTTTTTCACCCAGCTCCCCTCTATCTATGGGGAACTAATAAAAGAAGGGGCCTTATAACATACCTCATGAGCTATTAAAATAGAGTTATAAGATCACTGAGAGAATTTCCATTGGAGCCTTCATGTATGAAGGCAGGGTAAATGTGCACCTTCACAGACTAACTAAATAAGATAAGGTAAAATCTCTGTTATCCAGCATGAGTGGGGAATGGGGGATGCCGGTTATCTAAAAATTCCGGTTATCTGAGAGTTACACTCAAGGAAGACAGTGCCATACTTTTAGTGCAAATTTTCAAAGAATTAGTATATAGTACATTACAGTATATCATACTGTATAAAGAATAAAATAGTATACGGATAAAAATGCCATAATAGTCAGCCACCTCAAACGCCAGGGCAGCCTGGCTACAGGCTGCTGCAGCAGTGGGGGGAGGGGCATGAATGCTCAGGTTCCCTCAGAGCGGTGCAGCAGACAGCAAAGTAACACAGCGCCATGTGTATCCTGCCAATGAGATTCTGGTTAATTATGTATTCTGGTTAGTTAAATGCCAGATAACAGAGATTTTACTGTATATACATAGAGCACAAGCTTTTGTGAATCCCAAATCTTGGGCTCTCTCTATATCTTTTTTTAGTTAGTCTATAAAGGTGAAGATCTACCCTGCCTTCTGACTGTCTTCAGACTAACGTGGGTAACTGCCTCTGTCTTCATGTATATCCTCTCAGCAATCTCTTCTTTAATCTCAGTTAAAACTTCTATTAGTCTAAACACGTCTACTTGGTGGTGCTTTTTTGGATAAAAGCATTGTAAACTTTGTTTTTCCTCAGTACGTAAATATAGAGGTTCCCTGGAGTATGGATGCTAATATTCAGTTTAGCTCACAATTTGGTACAATTACATGCTGTGGCATTTTGGAAGAAACTTCATCAGCTAAGAACAAAGTGGCAAACTTACAGAAAGAGTAAACACATTTTTTTGTTACTTCCAGCCTGCTGTAGCAGTCTCATGGCCTCCCAAAACATTAAAATCAGAAATGTGTTTTGCTGATTAACAAAGTGGAGAATTTGGGGTGTGTGAGCATGCACCTTAACTCTGCCTTTTGGAACTAGCAATAACTAATGGGAATTATCTGCCTGCACTCCAGATATATTCATTGTATTTGCTGTAGTGAATGATGGAAGGATTAATTGTAGTAGCTTGGCAGAGCTGGTCTTGTGATACAACAGTGTCAAAGTGGGGGTTGGCTCTGGA
>NW_005841854.1:1377569-1377985 GCF_000455745.1 Alligator sinensis | reverse complement strand
TCCCTGTCTCCTACGGCCATGATCAAAGAAAGAGATGCATGTGTAACTTGAGGGAGTCATTATAGGGCAGTGTCAGTAGAGGAGGGCACAGGGGCTTGACACTAGCTAGATGGGAGATGAGCACAGTCTGGGGATTTAATCGTGAATGGGTAAGTGCAAGTATGTTAGCTGGGGGAAGGGAACATGTGAAGTGTAGCAGATATGGTATTTCTCTGGAGTAGGCCAAGTGTCTGACTGCAGGGCAGGTGTATAGACATCCTGTTCAGTACAGGTCAGAAGCAGATGGAGTGTTAGTTGTGTTGCATGCAGGGAAAAGGGGCCCAGACCTCACTATAAGAGCAGAGACTCTGCAGTTCCTGCAATATGCATGGGTTTGAGGAGAGGGTACAGCCCCCTTTCTCTTCCTGTGCTGCCCT
>NW_005841854.1:1364503-1377549 GCF_000455745.1 Alligator sinensis | reverse complement strand
CCCACATGGAGCAGGGAGAGAGAAGATTTATAAAAATTGCAATAGACTGAGCTCATGAGGTTTTGCTGTACACAGATTCTTTTCCTGAAATAACGCACAGATTTTTTGGATGGGGTAGACTGTAGCAGGGTCTTTGGTTGTAGTCATGTTGGTCTGTGGCAGTGGTCACCAACCAGTGGATCTCGATCCACCGGTAGATCTCAGAGCCTCTTGCAGTAGATCTCAGAGCCTCTTGTAGTCGACCCAAGGCTAGGGTGGGGGGCTGAGTGCCTGCATGCATGCACGTGTGCGCCCCAGCCCAGTAGGTCGGTCTGTGGGGGGAGGGAAGGGGTGGGGGTTAGATCAAGGCCTCTGCAGTGAGGGACAGTGCTGCAGAGGCAGGACCAGGGGTAAGCTGAGTGGAGCCCCAGCTGGGTGGGACTTACCTGATGGGGAAGTGTGCCCCCAAATAATTTTTTCTCCCTCTGCCTCGACCTGTTGTCTCTCCCCCCCCCCCCCCCCCCCCTCTTTGCTTCACAGACTTACCTGCTGGGGGGGCAGTAACTCAGGGTAGGTCTTGGGTTGCTTTTAAATACCAAAGGTGATCTCCTACTTAAAAAGGCTGGAGAATGGTCTAAGGACATAAAGAAGCAAGGTTCTTTTTGTGTAGATGTGATATCTTTTATTAGACCAACTGAGTAGATGGAACAAAGTTTTTCGCAAGCTTTCAGGCACAAGTACCCGTCTTCAGGCATAGGGAGTCTCTGTTGTTCTGAGATCTCAAGGAATGAAAGAAGTTGAAAGTGTGACAGGAGGTCAGTGAGAATGTAAATAGGTGGAAATAAGGAAAACCTGTACTCTTCAATATCTTCATCAGTGACTTGGATGTGGGTGTGAAGTGTACTCTATCCATGTTTGCAGACGATACTAAATTGTGGGGTGAAGGCGGAGGGTAGGGAATGATTGCAGGCAGACCTGGACAGGTTAGAAAAGTGGGCAGTACACAATGGGATGCAGTACAACAAGGACAAATGGAGTGCTGCACCTAGGGCGCAAAAATATCCAGCACACCTACTGGCTGGGAAGTGACCCTCTCAGCAGCACAGAAGCGTAAAGGGACTCCATAGTCATAATGGACTCCAAGATGAACATGAGTTGTCAGTGGGGCGAAATCATCAGCAAAGCTAATCGCACTTTATGCGAAGTTAAATGCAAAGCTAATTGCACTAATCACAGATGCATGACAAATAAAATCAAGGTGATACTTCCCCTTTATGCAGCATTGGTCAGATCACAGTTGGTGTACTGTGTCCAGTTTTGGGCACTGTACTTAAAGAAAGATGTTGATAGACTTGAGAGGGTCCAAAAGAGGGCCACTCGTATGGTTAGGGGCTTACAAGACAGGCCCTGTGAGGAGAGACGGAGGGACCTGGACCTCTTCAGCCTCCGCAAGAGAAGGCTGAGGTGATCTTGTGGCCCCCTACAAATTCATTAGGGGGACGCAGCAAGGGAACAGAGATGCTCTGTTCACCAGGGCGCCTCTTGGGGTAACAAGGAACGATGGTCACAAACTGACAGAGAGCAGATTTAAGCTGGACATCAGGAAAAACTTCTTCATGGTAAGGGTGGTCAGAATTTGGAATGGGCTTCCAAGGGAGGTGGTGCTCTCTCCTACCTTGGGGGTCTTTAAGAGAAGGCTGGATAGGCATCTGGCTGGGGTCATCTGACCCCAGCACTCTTTCCTGCCTAGGCAGGGGGTCAGACTCGATGATCTGTTGAGGTCCCTTCCAACCCTAGCATCTATGAATGGGTAGAGAAGGGTGGGAAGGAGGGGGGAAAAATAGGTGAAGGATTGCCAGTGGTGAGCAGGGGAGACTGCTGTAGTGATGAGTTCTCCAAGGTAGAAAAGAGGCAGTCTGAAAAAGTAAGTAGCTGTAGCAGGGTGCTTTTTTGCTTGTGAGTGATTTAAGTTTTTGGCTATACTGAGTACCAACTTTTCTGAATACCATTTTCAGTTTCATTTCTCCAGGGGCCTTGCACTAGCTAGCTCAAATGTCAAGCAGTTGAGACTATTTGGAGCACAATCAGAGCTATGGTTTGATCCTCATCTGTGTTCAAGAATCAGTGTTAGAATCTGTGAATTTTAAGGAATGCTGCATTGTTTTATGGGGGAAACTGAATTTTGTTCAAAATGTCCCTGTGTGTGGAATGCTAACCTTGCCATGCACACCACCAAATCAGCCCAAATTTCAGGGCAATCTTGAGTGAGAGTGCTGATTTATAAGCACTTAGTAAACCTTCACTATAGCAGAGCTTAGTACTCTTCTATACTTTTAAGTGATATAAAAGTTCTGGGCACTTACAGATAAGCTTTGCACTGACTGTTTTTACTGTCAGCCTTACGTTTACACAAGTAGACACCTAAGGCTTTGTTTTGTTAATTCCTGTTGATATCAGATCCATATGTTGTCAGATAATATTAATTCAGGCTGTTCAGCAACATTTCATATACAGCTATTTCAGTCTGTTTCAGATGTGTTGTCAACTGTCCTGCATTTTTTTTTAACACCTGTCATGGAAGTGGTTGAGGGATTAAAGGTTATTTGCATTCCATTCTTTTACAGACCATTGATGAGCCTCCGTATTTGACAGTGGGCACTGATGTAAGTGCTAAATATAGAGGAGCCTTCTGTGAAGCAAAGATCAAGACAGCAAAAAGACTAGTCAAAGTCAAGGTATGTGGTTTTCCTCTTACCTTTTCAGGAATAATTTTGTCTTGATGATATACATCTTCATTCTAGTCATGGGATACTTAAGAGGTTTGGTCAGGGCTAGTTCTTGACTTCCCCTCCAAATGCTGCCAGCCGTTAAAGGAAGCTTTAGCATTTCCTGTTTTCCCTAAGCACCCTGGTTTCTGATCTTCATCTAGTCTTGTTAATAAGTCACATGCCTGCTGTCAACACCTGTGGCATTTTGTGTTGGCTTGAAATTAATAGACTTAATAGACTAAGATTATGGTAAAACAATGCGCACTGAACATTTATTTGTGTAATTCATTTTAAAGCTTCTAAAAGTAGATTACGCCAATTTTGTTTTAGCTAAGGAGCATAACATTTTACTATCCAGTAGTGACTGCTAATGTGAAACCTGCACTTTTTGTAATAAAACGTCTAGCAAACTGTTACGTCCTGTAGTTGGGTGAGCTAGAACCCCATTTTGATCCTTATGTCCATCGGTTGATGTCTGAAGCAAGCAATATTATGCAGATACAGTACAACTGGAAGATGAGCAAACCTATTGCAAATTTGGTGGAATAAAATTGCTGGAACTAGAAAGGACAACTCACAGGCTTGTTTTACCAATTAGATAATCAATCTTTAGTTGGTTTAAATTTGCTTTTGTTGGATAATAGTTATCTTAAGAGTGTCTAATCTCTGAGCAGGCACCATTTTTATTTCCACTAGCCTAATAGAGAAATCTAGTAGGGCAGAGCTCAAGAGCACTTACAGAAAAGCTCAGTGTTGTAATATTATAATGTGTTAAATTGCAGCAGAGCAACAATCTGCTGTAAGTTCCAATAATGATAAACCTCTAAAACATATATGTGATGAGTGACTATCACCTGAGCCCTGCATTAAGTGAGTTACTACTATACAATCATGTAAAGAGTTTCTGGAACCTGCATTCCAGGCCAGTTTTGCCTGTAGCAAATGTAAGAGGAATAATATCCAGCCTCAGAAGACCTGGTAGAAGGGTCTGATCTCCATTCCACACCTGCAGTCAGGTTGTTAGTAAGATTGCCATCTTCTCATTGTATTTATTTAATTAGTCTTAAATATAACAAGCAAGCTTCCATGTTTTCATTCCATTAGTCTTAATTTTTTAACTGTCTGTTGGGTTTATTCCTTTAACAGCACCATTGAGTTTAAGCTATTAAAGATGAGGAGTCAAGTATAAGAACTGTAATGCTTGTAAAACCACTAAATATAAATCTTTTAAAGGGCCATTTGCATTTGAGATCTTCCCCCTTAAGTGGTAGCATTGTGCAGATTCATTAATTGCAACTCAACCACTGCAGCATTGTGCTACTGCATACATATCTAAGTGAAATGGAACAGAATTCATCATAAACAGACTAATAATCTGTGAACCCCCACAACCATGAATCCAAGTTCCTGAAGATAGGATCAGTCCTTACTACCTATTGGTGCATTATCTAGGACAGTAAGATTTCAGACTCTTATTAGGTCCCCAAAGTGTTACTGCAATACAAAAAATAATTCACTGTTGTCTTTCTAAATCAGTGGTGCTCAACCTTTGGGCTCTGTAGGCTGGTGGAGTGGTGTGAGGTTGGTCTGCAGGCTGGATCGGGTGGGCCCAGCCTCATACACTGAATCCAGCTGTAGAGTGACCCACGTGCCAGTCCAATCCGATACTCAGGGCCTTGTCATCTGGCTTACAAGGCTACCTATTGGTTTGAAAATTTGGTGGGGAAGAAGAGTGGTTTCAGTGTTAATTGCTGCTGCTATGGATTCACCCCACAGGCCAGCAGTTGAGCACCGCTGTTCAAAATAAACCCATTTAAAGTTTAACAAACAAGAATTTTAACATGGAAGTCGCCCTTGAATTTTTCATAAACACTTGTTATTCGCAGCCCCTTCTGGCACACAGTTTTCCAGCATTGTTTATATAGCTTTTCACTACCAGTTTCGCTATCCCTGGATTTTTGGTAGTTTACTAGTTACATGTGTTCTGCTTGTTTTATAGCCTCTATTTCAGTCCCACATATTGTACATACCCAAGTCATCTTTGGATTTGTAATTCTGCCTTCCTTAGCAAGGAAGTCAGTTATCTTTAGAGAATCAATTTTAGCTTGGAGATTCCATTTACATTTCATAAAATTATCTGTCTGGTATAAGACATGTAGGAGGATGGCAACAGACTTTTCAGGGCTGGAGGTTAGTTACTGTATGTTTCTTCCCCGGCCTCCACAATTTTTAACTTACTGATATATTTCTAGAGGCAATGGTACTGCCATTATTTAAGTTTCCTATCCTAGTTTGCATTAAAAAAAAAAAAGAAAGAATTCTACAGCAAAGAACCATGCATTTTTTTTCATCTTCCAGGTAACTTAATGCAGCAAAAGCCACGTTATCTGGCACTGTACAAACCGGCATGCTCTATTAACCGGCATGTCAGTCAACGTGGCAAAAGCTAAACTGGAAGTGCCCACCGTGGCATTTCCAGTTTTGCTGAGCCCCTGTTGCCCAGGGCAAAGTAGTCTGTGCTGCTCAGCCCCCATGGCCTGGGGCATAGCAGCCTGTCCCCAGTGTGACCGGGGCCTCCTTCCCTGTCCCCCAGTGCACTGGACATGGTGGGAGAGGCGGTGGCCTGAACAGGCAAAGATACCTGTTTGGGCCTCTCGGGTAACTGGCATATTTGGTTTTCTGGCACCCCCCATTCCCCATGGATGCTGGATAACAAAGCTTTTGCTGTAAATTGAATTAAGCATTAGTACAAAAGTAACATTCAGTATTTGTTGTTGGTAAAATGCCTTTAATATTTTTGGAACAATACATAACTATACTCTTTCACTAAATCTTAAACATTTACAAGATTTTGTATAAAAAATGAACCTACTTTATTAATGTTACTGTGGAAGACTATTAAAATATGGTATAGCTTAGGCTTTTGGAAGATAGTGGAGGTGGTGCAGGTTTGACTAAAAAGCAGAGGCTCTTGTAACCAGGGTGATGATGATGATTCATCATCCCTTTTTCTTTTGCACAGTCATAATTTACAGTTGGCAGGCACTTGTCTCTTTCTCCCCCACCCCCTTTTCACTCCTGTATTCAAAACTGTGTGTGAAATATTTCTACTGAAGTGATTTTCATTAAAATAGTGTGCTCTTAGAGTGCTTGGCCACATATATTCTGCTCTTGGGGAGTACACACCCCAGGTGCTAGAGAACAGAACCTTTTGACTCGCTGCATCTGTGAATCATGTCTCCACCCTAAATTATCTCCCTTCCCCGATTCAGGGGCTCATAGCAAAGAACAAAGTCACCCAACTCTTATGTCCTTCTTATGTCCTTGGTGCTGCATGATGGAAGCTATCGTATGTCTACGCTGCAGTCATGCAGAAGTGACCTCAGTCTAGAGATACCTAAACCAGCTTTAAACTTGGTTTGGTACTAGTAGCAATCTGGCTGTAGCAGCCCAGAGCTCAGCATAAATTAGTTTACCCTGCTGAGATGTAAATTAACACATGCTGAGTTTAAAACTAACTTGGTTATCTCTGCTACATTGCAGTCTCGTCTGTGTGACTATCTGTCTCTTATGCTTCTATACAAAAAATGTATCTTTCTGTTGCAGGTTAGGTAATCCATATGCTCAGGAGTAATTTTCAGTTTCAGCTGGGAAAATTTTTATCGGTTTTCTTTTCACCTAGTACCATCTATTAAACTTCCTAGCTGAATAATCCCTCCCAACTCCATTTTAAATATTGTTAGGGGAGAGAGCTATTCCCACCCCCAACCCCCTTTGACAGACTGACACTTGGTTATCTTCTTGGAGATTTGCACTTGGCATTTTATTTTGTCTTAAGTTTTCAGAATGGTCTTTAAAAGCAACTTATACTCATTTAAAACTTTATTTAGATACGTTTGAGAGATTCTTTGGGCTCAGGAAGGCAGGATCTATCTGGCTTTAAACAGTGTCAGCTCTTACTACTGCCTTACTTTCTAAGTTTCATGATTTACTGAGTCATTCTGCTGCTTATTCCTTCCTTACTTTTTAGGAAGGAGGTGGTCATAGCACTGTCCCTTAGTAGTGGAGATATAGACAGGGCTCCATCTACCAAAAGAGAGCAGTTAAACTATGGTACCCATAAAGAATCTGTTATTAGACCTGTGTTTAGTAAATAAATCATCCTGTATCTGACCGGTGCAGAACCTGCAGTGCTGCCCTATGGACTTCCCATACCCACTATAAGCGTTTTCTTCCCTAGCCCCAGGGTTGCTGATATAGATCAGTTTGGCACAGTCTACTCTGGTGTTGTTCGTCAAGTCTGCTTCAGCCCCTGATGCCAAGTAAGTTGGCTCCTCCGCAAGAACAACATTTGTTCTGTACTTAAATATTAGCAAGGGTGGGTTACCTTCCTGTTCTCCTAAAATGCCACTCTGATTCTAGGACAGTCAGTGCAGAGAGAGAATATAGAGATCATCTTTATACTCGTACTGTTCCGCACTGATCCCTACGTGCGAGTATTATGATCCTAATTCTTAGTGCTACAGTGCATCTTGAAGTATATTTTAAGCCAAGAAAACTCCTCTCTGTTATCAAGAGCCACATCACCATTACCACAGGGATAGCTTGTGCAAATCCTTTACCGCCTTCCCAATTTGTATAAGCTTCAGAAGAGGAGTGGCAGCAATCCTCTGATTTGGTTCCAGTACTTATTTTCACTAGATGACTGTTATCTTCTGTAGGACCTTCCAGGGCTGACTTTGCAGGATGGCAGAGCACTTGGAAATGCATGTTGAGATATTTGGGAATCTTTTTTTGAACTTTTTGGACATCTTCAGTAGTCTTTGCCTAGGACTTGTAATGCCTGTTAGTGAAAGGCTTTTAGTATCAGTTAACTAACTTTGGGAAATACCATCATCAATTCTGTGAATTTCATAAAAGTTTTATAGATGCCAAGTTTCATACATGGGTTTTGAAGATTTCTATTTGCATTCTAAAAGAAATGTCCCTATTAGTGAAAAATGTAAGATAGCTACTTGGAAAAAAATACTTACTTTTACTAAGCATTCTTTAGGAGAAATTTCTCAATCTGATGTCTGATTTGGCAGTTCTGTACAATAGTCCTCATTTAGCAAAGCTCACAGCACCCATTCCTTTTCATCAGGTACATACTTACAACCTCAGAAAAAGAGTACATAGAGAAAAACACTGACAGTTCATTGTGTAGGAACTGCAGTTCTTAGTGATGTTACTTCTCTTTAGTCTATGAACCACCTTCCTTCTCTGTTGCTGCTGAGTCCGATAACACCTGGATTTTGTGTTGGCAAAGGAAGTGAGTGTTGGCCTCCCTTCTGCAACCCTCGTCCTTGGCACTGGGGGTGGGGAAGGGCATGCAAGGGACAGACACAACTCTGCAGACACTAATGTCCAAAAAATTGATCTTGAATGCTTATGCACCACAAGTCAAGTGCCTGTAGGGATGTCTCAGATTCCATTTACTGTGCAGATAAGTAACTTCTTAGAACATAAAAGACTGCGCTTCAGAGCTGGAGTCCAGTAAAGATGGACGAATGTAGTTCACCCTTTTCAAAGATGTTTTTCAACTAGTTATGCTCTCACCAACACTGTGCTCTTACTAACACTGTGCTCTCTTGTTTTAAGTAATTTTCTTAATTATAAAGGCTAATAACTTTAAAAATTAAGTCTCTGAAAATAGGTGACATATTCTTGCTGCAGTTAGCATCCTCTCGATCACTCACTTAATTGTTAAGAAAGAATTAATGAAAATGTATCACAGTACATGTTACGTGTACAAATAATGCTGTGAACATATATGCTGTTATCTTCCTTTACTTACCCCATTGTAAGTAGAAACTGGCTATCCAAAGTTCCTCTAGTCAAAACATGACTTTTCAAATGTACAAAGATGTAAACATTGGCATAGGGAGATAACTGCTCTATTGGTTACTGTAGTCCTTTAAACAACCTAGGCAGGTTGTGTTGGGGTACATGAGATTGCCCTGTCACTCACATGCAGGCAAACATAAAGTCACACTCCCTAGAGTTTCTTCAAAACGTTATACAAGAGTTTGAATTAAAATTAGTCATTATCCAGGCTGCTTCAGCAGAGTAGTGCCAGTGTTGCCCAAGGTAAAAAGTCAGAATTCAAAGTCATTTTGAGTGACGTGTGATGCATTTCAGGTTCTGTACTTCGTAAAGTGTTCAGTCTTAAGCTCTTCTGGATGAGTTAATTGAGTAAGATTTAGGCCTTAACTCTAGCTTAACTAAGATTTTTCTCCCCCCAGCAATGCATGAATATGTGAATTCATATGTAGATTTAAACTTTCTCCACGAAATCATAATGAAACTTGCTTTTAAAGAGAGAGTGACAGCACAATCAGGAAACATAATGTCTTGTTATAGCAAACTTCTAGATTAGTAACTGAAAGACAACAGACTTTTGTTCAATTTTTGTCTTTGACAACGTTCTGCCCATAGCCACTTTTACCACTTGTCCTGCCTGCAGTTTGTTTGCTCTGTGTTTTGCATGGAACTTTCTATCCAGTGCATGGAACTTTTCACCCAGTGATAGAAAAACGCTTAAAAAGGAAATGTGGTTATAGAAGCATCTCCTGGGGTTAGATGCATTTTAAATCACACGATTTAAGTAATAAAGTAAAAGTCTGTTTAAAGACAAGATGTTCCAAGTTTAAATAAGTTGCCTATTTCCTTTTATTATGTGGGGTAACCATATCCTGCTGTCCAGATAATTAAGTAGTAAAAAAAAGGTTCAAAATATTTTGCCGTCTGTCACTGGATTTGAAGGGCATCATTCGTAGAGTATTTTTTAAAATCATTTTATTACCATTTCCAAGAAATTGTCTGTCAATATTTGTAAAACATCTGCAAGCAATAGCTTCAGCAAATTAAACAGATACAGGGTACTGGTGGTCTGCAAGCTTAGAATTAGGGACTGTTGATACCACACATGTTTATGCTGCTGGATTATATCAAATTTAATTATATTTTCTAGGTAACGTTTAGACATGATTCTTCAACGGTGGAAGTACAGGATGATCATATAAAGGGCCCATTAAAGGTAATAAATTCATTTTGATTTTGGTAGGAATTTAAAAATCATTCTTTATCAATAAATGCTGATTTGTGCCTATATAAAGTTAGATGTCTTTTTTGGGAATACTAATTAGCCAAACTAAAAAAATAATAGGGATGAAAAGTTGAATTCCCACAGCATACCTCCACTGGTTGGTTATAGGACCTTACACAACTGAAAGTGTGTGAGAGTGTAATTTTGTGAATTGTGACATATCACTAGCGCAGTACATGCTAAGACATGGAAAGGGAGCTGGAAATTCATGTCTGGTTTGGGTGTTTAGACCAGCTCTGTATTTTAAAGCGACAGTGGCAAGTTAAGTCAAATGGTGTAGAGGTAATTTGGTGCATCTCCTCCAAGTCTGAGCAGCAGTCAGTGTGTTAAAAAGAGAGGATATTCCCCTATCCAGAGGGAATATTTTAATATTTCTCCTTTTCTGTCAGGATAGAAGCAAACCCATCTTCAGTGTTTAGTCATGTATCTATTTTGACTGGTTGAACAACTCTTTGTGCCTTCTTATAAGAAGTAGTGTATTTGTCAGGAGAATACACCTTGCCAATTCTTGTCTTAGGTGTGCATCTTTATTAAATTATTTGTGCTGTATGCCTAGAATAGTCTCAAAGGCAGCTTCCTAATGCAGGCTTGAAAAAGGTCTCATCTCTGAGGAAGTTTCACACATGTCAATGTCTATATTTTTTTTAAGGATATATCTATGTTGCAGACATTGGTGGGACAGCAGTTTTAAATTAGCCTGAGCTCCATACTTTTCTCAGCTATACGACTATGGTACCTGAGCTAGCATGTTTAATGTTAGCTTGGGCATCTCTATGCTACACTACACTCTGCAGTATGCACTATGTCCTCAGCTAACCTCATGGTTTTAGATTAATTTAATAGAGAATTGACTAAAATTTCATAAGTCAAGTTTAAACCTGTTCTTGTGTTCACACAGACATTTGCTCTCATTTTAAACTAAACCTTTCCTAAGCTTATCATTAACTGTTACGTGTGAGTGCTGTAAGTGTGACCACTCAATCTAAGCTTTGGCAAAATATAGCAACTTGTTACAATATAAGTATACTTTTTGAGAACCTTTCAGCTTTCTTTGATATTTCAGTGTAAACTGGCTTATGCGAACCTTAGGTTTTCAAATACCAGTTCAAATAATAGCCTAGGGTTCCTATGGAAGCCTTTGGTGACAACTTTTCTTTAAGAAGGTCCTGCTGGCTCAGATTTTCAAATTAGGTGTAGTCTATAGGGTTGAAAGGAGAAGGCTTTCTTCCCCACGGTGCCTACAACTTCCTCCCTGTGCGTTAAACAAAGATCATGAAAGAAAGGGGAACAAAAGGGAAAAATAAGAAAGGAAGGGCAGCAAGAGGAATAGAGGGGCAATATTGAAGAATACTACAAAGCAACAATGCTTAATATTATTTTAGTTTGATTGCTTTTGCAAAGACTAAAGGAGAGAGAGATCTTAAATAGCACCCTGCAGCTCTTCATCTCCATATTGCCACCTCATTCTGAAAGTGAAAGGGAGGGATGCATGCCTGTTGGACATTTTGGTCTTGAATCGAAGAAGTTTGGCTGGCGTTGGTTTTAGCTCTTACTTTGGAAAACTCAGCTGGATGATTTGAGCTGGCAAGCTCTTGTACAAGAAAATAACATCACTCAGATCAGTTCTTGTTCCCCACCTGCTGGTTGGAAAGAAACAACTCAGTTTGCTGGATGGATTTAGAAGAATCAAAGGAACCACATTTAAGAGGAAAACACACAGTTTCAAGCAGAGGTAGAAAGTACAGCATATTTAACAGTAAAAGTTTAGAAATCATTGCTCTTAAATACAAAGTTGTATATAATTCTAAGCAAGACATCTAGAATTTTATTGTTTCATTTTCTAAGTAAGATTTGCTGACTTCTGAAAATGCTTTACTCATCTAATGCAGATAAGTTATCTTTTTGAAAGTTCTCAGGAGCTTTTGTATTTTAGGTAGGAACTGTTGTAGAAGTAAAGAATCCGGATGGAACTTACCAGGAAGCTGTCATCAACAAACTAACAGATGCAAGTTGGTACACTGTAGGTAAGGAAAATAATTGTGCATCTTCTTAGATCCGAAAATACAAGTCAGAAAAATGTCGTGTGTCACAGGTCACTTGTCCAACTTTTTGCAACATTTGATCAGTTCTGAATTTGGTGGGGAACTTCCTTTGGGACTGCAAATGTGTTTAAATAAAAATGGAAATCGAACACGTAGGTATTCTTGCTAAGAAGTACTTTATAAAAACAGAAGCTGTTCTTAATGCAACCAAAGCATACTTTGTCTGTGGCAACAGCTATTTTTAATGGAGTTCCTTGCACTGTGCATTTCTGTTGACATGATTTGATTACTAGCATACTTTCCTAGGCACACTCTTACTTTACGACCAGTCTCATTTGAAGTTGATGGAAATACTGTGTAAAGTGTAACAAGGGATTTTTCCAGGATTGGGACCATAAAAAAACAACACTGCAGTGTTCAGCATGAACACTTTGCCATGCTTGAATAACTCTTGAGTAGTAAGAGAAAATAGAACTACTAAGAGTTTAATTTTTGATGTTTTGCCATAAAATAATTAAGAGTTAATTTCTTTAACTAAGTTTCCTACTAAGATATTAAATAGTTGCACCAACAAGATTTTTCAGATCTTTTTCATGATTTGGTGTGTGGGTACACCAAATACCCAAGTTTTAGATGTGATGCACTGTTTGAACACTGCTGGTTTAGAATACTTATTAGATATTTTACTTCTGAATAGCTGGAATATCTAATGGATAAAATTTGAAGTTGACAATAAGGTGAAATAAGTTTTCATTTAAAGTGCAATAGTTGCAGAATTCACTTTCCCTACCTTTTTAAAACTAGTTAACCATCTTAATAGCTCCTGTAAACAAGCAACTAAAAATTGATTTTTTCCAATATATTGTTTTCCTTTAAATTTTGAAACATTTCTTTGGATGGTTTAGTTAAGGTACCTTAGCAAAGCTCGCTTGGGCTCAATACTGACGCATTTAATTTTTCAGGGTTGTTTCCTCAGGACGCCAGTCTTTCTTTGACAAATGTCAGCCCATCCTAAAAGAGCCAGTGATTCATGTATGTGTAGCGGGTAATTGTGAAGCTGCTACAAGAAGTAAATGGGCTACTGTTGCCACCAGAGTTGGGGGTGGGGAG
>NW_005841854.1:1342845-1364493 GCF_000455745.1 Alligator sinensis | reverse complement strand
GGGGGGGGGGGGGGGGGAAGCCTCCATGGCCGATTGGAGGTGCCAGTGACGCTTCACCTGATGCCCCCACTCTCTGGCTGGCACCTGCAGGTGGGGCACCGGCACTTCTGCCTGCCCATCGCCCAAGCAGGGACTGCTGCCTGTCAGGGGGTGCATATGCACTCCCTATGTGTCACCACTGAAGAAATGTATCATTTCTCAAGAACAAATAACACTGCTTGGCCTGAATCTAAGATGTGGGAGAGTAGAAAGCAGCAGTTAAAAGAATATTGATTCCTCCCTCCCCCCCCCCCCCCCCCAGCCCCTTGCAAAATCGCACATTTCATTGAGTTAGAAGGGAAGAGTTATTGCCCTTTCCTGGCAGACTTTTGGAAGTAAGGTCTATTCTTGATTGGTAGCTTCCCCTTTCACATCCACTTAACTTGTTATGGCGATTTTGTGTTGCAACAGTCTTGTTCTTGGCTATTTTAAGTGAAGCATGTTTTAGACTCTGTAGTCTCTTAAGTTTTTACACCAGCAGACTAATTATCTTGCATGCTGGAATGGGCGTGTAAAAATCAAAGTGATTTCAAGCCTTGCAAGGATGCATGAAGAAAAATTATCAGTTGTGACCATTGAGAGGCGCTAAGGGTTGCTGGTGGTAAACTGATTGTTGATCAGGCAGATTAGGACTCCCTGTAGGGAGTGCTATGGGAATTCTGACCTAAATGGTAGTTTTACATTTTGAAAATGAATGCAGCCTGTGAAATAGATATGCAGTTCCAGGTAGGTTTTATAGCATATGTAACTTCTCTCCTTGAAGATGAGAAAGTAAGGTGAGGAGCATGAACAGACCAGAAGCTAGAATAGAACAAAGTGAGCATTGCAGGGAAATGGAAACAAGAGGAAGTAATATTACTGAATAGCTGCTGAATGTCTCAGGGTAAAGGGTTACAGTGAAGTTATAGTGTGTGAATGTGTAAATAAAGAGGTCTACTGGAGAATTCTGAAAAGGCTGAAATCTGGATGGAATTCAAGTAGCGTGTGATGTGGCTAATGCATAAAGTAAGCAGTTCAGCAGAGCGAGTAAAGTATGAGTAAGTTCAGACTAAATTGTGAAGGCAGCTGGCTCACAGATTTGTACTTGGAAATTCAATGTTGTGTAGGCAACTGACAAATTCAGCCTGAGAAAGAGGTGGCTATACTACAGAAAAAAAAAAAACGGTCACTTTACATCTAGCTTCCCTACTCAGCCAGTTTGTCTAGCTTTACATCAGCACCATTAAGAAATATGTGCATCATCATCATTTAATTAGAAGTGACCCCAGCCACAAAACCCTCTAATCATCTAAAAACTTGACTTGGCCAAGCAGACAACACTGAAGAAGTTTTACAGCAAATTGTTGTGTGAGAGAAACTAATTCAGTGTGGCATTGTGGCTCATAATATTTCAAAAATTGCCCATTTTGAGGCCCCTCGAAGTGTATGATCTACAGTGCTAAGTAGTAGGGCCAGCCAGTTTAAAGACATGTAGGGCTAAGGCCTTGTCTACTAACAGATTTCGAATAACAATATTGGTTTTGGGTGTGTGTTCTTGCTGAAACAGTTAAATCAGTACAACCCCTATAATAGAGGCATAGTTGTATCAGTATAATAAAGGTACCTTTTGCTGTTCTAGTCTATTCCTCTTCCCTCCAGGAATAGTTATACCAGCATAGGGCACTTTTTTACTGATAACCGTATACAACGTGAACACTAATTATTGTATGCAACAAGGATATATAGTTAACAATACACCTTGTTTGGTGGCAAAGCGCAAGTCATCTGCTCGCAACATTTCTGAATTTTATATATGTATGCATACCTGGTTTCTTTGATATCTGGAGCTTTACTTGGAAACGTTACTTCCAAACCTGCAGTTGGGCAAGCTTGCCTTTTCTCTAACCAATTTGGAAGAGGTTTATTTATAGTTAAATGACTTGTCCTGAAACAGTGACGTCTTGGTTTTCCTTGTAGCTTCCATTTTCAGGATCCCTCTTTTAAATGCAATACACTATCATAACTTTGCCCAGTAGAGGACAGGATAGGCTGCCCCATTCATTCATTCTGAAGATCATCTGTTGGGGTACAGTAGAGAGCGTACATGTCTGTCAGAACTGTTTGCTCTCCATAGGTCACACAAAGTTGTCTTTAACCAAATATAAAGAAGCTCCTCCTTTGATGACTTTATTTTGTTATTGCTTAGCAAAAGGAAAAATATCCTTTTTTGTTAAGGTGCTGTCAGGCAGGGAGGAGATGACAAACAAACTTAAGAAAAATTAGCACAGTGTGCACCCGGTTACTCTCCAGAGTAAATAGCATAGGTACTTACCAAGCTTTGATTGCTTTCTTTTATAGTTAGCTTGCTGTCTTGAAGAGGGAAGACCATTTTTAACCCCTGATTACATAAAGAGATTCAGCTGTGCTGATTAACTCTTTCCAACTTAAGAACCTGCTTGCTTTCAACTTCAGTCAGCCAGTGGGGGAAACCTACCCAAGTTGACTAGTTGGGGTGTATCATCAAAAGCCACACATCCCCTGCAGCAATAATTGGCCTCAGTCCCCTAGTTTCTTGAAACCCTTCACACAATACAGAAACGCACACTGTAATAATTGTCATACTGTATCACCATTTAGTTTACTGCTTCCTTTAAGTGATGAAACTGGACTGGGGAGGTAAGTCCAGAGGTGCTGTTCTCTAGCCTGTCCCAGATAGTATTGGATTTTTCATCCAGGAAAAAAATTCAGGAAACTAGGTAGAGACTATTTCCTGTCATGTAAATATAAGACCAGTGGGGGTTTTTTTCAGGCTTTCGTATTTTCTGTGAATTACTTTGATTAGTGATTAAGTCTAGGATGTAGCTTAACATCCAACATGCTAATTATTAGTGATTTTACAGCTAAGATACCTTAGGCTCGCATCTTTCAATGAATTCTTTACAAGTAGGCTCCCTTTGACTTTGGATTGCTTTCTTGGTCCTAATTCACCAAAGTGTATATATGTATATATCTAACCAATCTTTATATAGAACTATTGATATATCTCGCATGGAAGAAATTGTAAAGGCAGTTGAGGGTGAAATAGACAAAGATTGGTTAGAGCTGTTTCTTAACAGAGCAGAGGAGCTGGTGAGAGGTGGAAAAGATGAGGTAAAAGGGTTTCTTGAAACTTTCCTTTTTTAGATGGACTCTCTTCCGTGTTGGCTTATGGCCAAAGATTACTCTTTAAAATACAGTTTTCTCTAAGGAGGAAAGCAAAAATTACTGTCACTGGTAGCACAGACTAACATGAAATCGAATTCCTGTTTCTCTTAAGTAGCTGCAGGATGAAAATATTTTGAGAGTTGAACTTTGACATTTAAATTACCCTCATTAAAAAGTGCTTCAAGGGGATTTAATAAAAATTTAGTTTTCATATAAATGAGTTATCATCAGTTGAAAATCCTGCTCTACACATGTGCAGTACATTTCTAACTTTAAGCACACACCTGTCAGTTGAACAGTTGGAGACAGCTAGAGGATGCGTGCATGAGTAGCTGACTTGGTTATGCCCCCAGTTTTTTAGCTTGCAGATAGGTTCCAACTGACCTGATTCAATTTCTGGGGATAATAGAGCCTACTATAATGTAAGCCTAAAAGTCAGAACTCCCCAAATTCTTTCCCCTTCTCATCTTCCACTTGCTGCTCTTAACTACCTGTTTGGTGGTACTTGCTTGTTTAACAGAATCTCACACCATTTCTGTTGGGTGACAGGCAGATACTGACGTCATATTATAGACCTGGCAGATGACATTAGCAGAGATTTAAAGCCAAAACTTTCAGAGGCATTCACTGGGTTTTTGGTTTTTAAGTTTTGGGGTGGTTGGTTTTTTTGCATAAAAAACATGCCTGATTTTCAAAGGTGCTAAGAGTCTCCAGTATAGATGTGTTCCTACATAGTAAGTATAGACCTGAAGATAGTCTGAATTCTGCTTTAGTAATAATGGATATTTAAAAACTGAGACAAATGTCACGATTTTTTACTTCTGTCTGATTAATGGGAGAATGCTCTCCCATGAGTTGGACATGATTAAGTGATAGATTAGATTATATAAAAAGGACTTTAAATAGTCTTGAAAAAATGGAGTAACTACTTTGAACTGAAGTTATTGGATTAAATAGTTCATTAGGAAAACACTACTATAACTTTCCTGTAAAATATTTCTCTAAAGGTTTATTAACTAATCATGGGTTTTTATTTGTTTGTTTGTTTTTTTTGTTTTGTCCCCTTGGTAACAGTATTTGATGATGGGGATGAGAAGACTCTTAGACGCTCTTCCCTTTGTCTGAAAGGAGAGAGGCATTTTGCTGAAAGTGAAGTAAGTATTTGGCATCAAACTGAATGCATTGTAAAATACACAACTCTGTCTTAAAAAAAAGAATTAAGAACAGTTTCTCTCTTCTGAATTACATCTGTTTTATTAGAACCTCAGCGTTTAGGAGGTCAGATAGTGATACTGCCAGGTAGTGACCATGCAAACGTAATCCACTAAATCCAGTTTATTCCTTTTTTTTGACACCAAGGACTAAGTTTTGAGAATGTGACTTTGCCAAACTTATGGAAGTTACCTGAACTTTCTAGTGAAATGGACATAACATATATTTTTCACATGATGGTATTCCATTCTGTGGATTAGTTTAATTTTACTGTAGACTGTTTACTTAAAATTATCTGAAAAATTGGATTAAAAAAAAGAAAATGTAATGTTTTTAGTTTCTCACACAATTACATTGTTTGGGAAATTGATGCAAATGACCATGTCTGATTTGTAAATATTGTTGTATTAGCTAACGAGCTTGACATATTTATACAGCTCCATGTTTGCTGGAAGTACGTTGGACTCTGTATAAATGCATAGCTGTGAGATGGAAAAAAGGCTGTGCACTTACCCAGAGAATGCACTTAACCAAACCTAATGTAAATGAGTGGGGGTCAACCTTTTCAGTAGGCAGGCCACAAATGAACCCTGCACTTCACTAAGATTCCCTTCCTCTGTCTAATCTGCTCTGCTTTCTGCTCACTACTCTGTGCTCCTTGCACAAACTTCTGCTCTGCTTTCTGCTTTCTGCCTCTGTGATATGCAGTATGCACAGAGGCTGTCTGTACTGTTTGTGGCACTCAGGGCAAGTTGGCCACCCCTTACGTAAACAGTGCTTAAGAAGTAAATAAGGCTCTCAGAGGTAGTGTTGGCTTTCCTAATTTTCAAGGTTTCAGTTGTCTCTTTCAGGGTTGCTGTAAGAAGCCTTGAAAAGGAAGAAAGTGAGCACCTGTGAAACTACTCAACCCCTGTTCTGAATATTTCTAATAGGCCTTTGAGAGTTGCTTCCTCTTCACTGTTTCTGGAGCAGTTACAGGGAATAGGCTCCACAGAAGGGAGTTAGTTACAGTTTGTAATGTAATTGTACTCTGGTTAGCTGATACTAGGTACACAGGGAGGCTGAAAAATGGCATACACTTAACCAATGTGCAGATAATTGGAGTCTGTTACAGTTTCAGCAACAGGCAACAAATTTGGAGTGGCATTGTATTCTGCGGTTCAGTGAATTATATGCATACTGTATAAGTGTATAATGGGGACATGCTGTACTTGGTAGGCCGTTGTTACCTGATATTTAAATAATTTTTTTTGCAGAAGTCTTTTCATATTAGTTTGGAGTTTTAATCTGAATATTTTATACCTATAAAATATGTCTTTGCAACAATTTTCTAATCAGTTGAAATCTCAGGTCTGACTTCTATTTTGGCTTATTATATAAAACTGTCTGGATTGATGGACAAGCGGATAGACAGTTGTTTGCAAGCATGCTAATGTATTACAGGTTTTTGAGGAGGGTTCTGCTCAGTAAGAAACTTCTATATATGTTTTACTCCAAGTTAACATGTTGCCCATTTGTTATAAAAAAAAATGTATCTTGTATTGCAACTGAGGTGCTTAGATGCCCTCTGGTGTGAGTATCTGTAAGTCGACCAAAAATTCCACATGTCAGTGCTGAAAGCTAGGCTTCTAGATGTTTGTATATGGATTTAAGTAGAAGTTGTCTAACTTCAAGATACTGAATAACTGTTACTCCCCTGGATTTTTTAGTGTTTAAGGAATCTAGCAGTTCTGAAAGTCTGGCTGCTTATATTTAAATACATTAACATTGTTTAAAGAACATTGATTTGAAAATTTTGGCCAACACTGTGGCTCTCCCTTCCTGTTGGCTGGACAAGAATGTTTATCCATTCAGATTATTCCATCTGAGCATTTGGCATTTTCCCATAAGTCACTTTATATATGATTCCTCGCGTCCAGTTGCCAATGGGGTACTTAATCTGCCATTCCACAAATTTGGTTCATGATGGACATTCCATTTGTAGTTACCAAAATATGATATCCTGTATCTGGTTTCTTTATTAGGTAGAACTATCCTGTTGCTGTTGTCCTATTTATTATTGTGTGTGTCTGTAATTTCCATTGCAGTCACCCATAAATGGGTACTTACTTTCTAGTTAAAAAACAAAACCAAACCAGCTTCTTTGGTTGTACCGATTCCGGTTTCACCCACATGCAGGAGTGTTTATATGAATTTCACATTTTTTAAATCATGAAGCATTGATATTGGTGAGAGAGTTTCAGTTGTACTTTCACATCTTTGTTGGTATTTGTTTGCTTGTATTTAAACAACAGTAAAAGTTTGCCTAGGAAAAGTATTGGTGCCCTAAAAGCCAAATGCATTTAAAATTGTGAATGATTACCTGTAGCAACCTCTCCAGAAGACTGCATATTCCAGAGACTTGCTGTAGGAGATTCTGGTAGTCTTGGATCATTTCTTTCAGCCCCAGAGAAGGTCTAAATTGAGAGATTTCATCCTTCCCACATGATACCTGCTTTTCTAAATAGAACTGTTCCAAAATCATCCTCCTCTTTCCAAGAACATAAGCAGTATTTTGTCAGTAGCTGATAAGAATGTTAACATCTTCATTTAGTTCTGAGGTCCCTGGTGGGTTGCCTTGCTATTTTCAGTTTTACTGGATGAGAGGGACCTTTGTTCCCTGAAGTGTATAATTGGCATGTATGTCTGAGGATATTTCAGAGGCAGAATGTTCATCCTCTAGCAGTGGTAAAGGAGTATGTCATATCACTCTGTCAGTATTTCTGCCAGATTTTTAGTTCCTCTTTACTGGCAAGCAGCTTACTGGTAGGGCCTTGGAGATGATTGTGGGTTGGAGGTTAGTTGTTGTAAAATTATTTTTTGTAAGATTTGTCTGTTTTAAAACAGTTCTGGCTCTGCTCATCAGACCATTATCAAGATTTTCCAGTTGCCAGATATGTTCTGCAAAGTCCACGCAAACAAAGATTTGGTGTAAACTCTTGGAAAAGAACTGGTATGTGTAATTTTAATGAGTTTAATGTTTTTGTCAACAGACTCTAGATCAGCTCCCACTCACCAACCCTGAACATTTTGGTACTCCTGTCATAGGAAAGAAAACAAATAGAGGAAGGAGATCTAATCATATGTAAGTGAAATGTCTGTTACATCACTTGCTTCAGCTCTGTATTTATTTCCCCTTTTATATTGTTGTCTTAATTCCAGCAGTTCTAGTATATTTTGCGTTTCTGAATATTATTAAAATGCTCAGTTAGTAGTATGAAAGTGACATTATTCTAAACTTTTAAGTGAAAGTCAGGAAATAAGTTTCCTAGTATTGTTGTGCAAGAATTGCAATGAGTGCAGAAGTGTGTTGTTTTTTTTCCAGCTTCAGTATTCACTGTGCATAGGAATTTTTAGAAAGAAAGAAAAGAGCATACTAAATACAGATCATTCAATTGACTTCCCTGTAGTAGGATACCAGCACCATTTTTGAATACCATTGTTATAAATATGTTGGTGTCTAACTGTGGTTGGAAAAATGTTTAAAACAGGTGTGACATGGGCTTTCATCAGCTCACATGATATCTTTAGATTATTTTCATAATTCTATTTGGAACTTCGTCTTCCTGAAGTCAGTGCACTGTATTTGTAATAAAATTCAACATTGAAGAATGAACTGCAGCTACAAACTGCAGATATGATGGCTAGACTTCCCATAGATCCAAAGTGCTTGAAGGTCATGATCTGCAGAAAGTCTGTATGAAATACTGCGCTGAATACGTCCCTTTTTCGTTTGGGTGAGCACAAGTTGTTAGCACAGTTATGGGAAGGGTAATGTGGTTGCACTTTCCACTTAGCATTGATTGTACTTGTTGGATTGGTTCTGCGATAATAGGGTTCAGTATTTTGTGCTGTGTAAATACATTTGGCAGTTTTAGTACTGACTGAAGAAATTCCAACATTGAGAAGGCTATCATCGTTTGTACTTCAGCCTTCCTCTTCAACAATGTTCTTCAGGGAAAAGAAAAGGAAAATCTCTGCAGATTTCAGACTACACAATTGACTATATGGTTCTACTATAAATCATGCTCCTTGGGAGTAGAGCAAAACATCCTGTACCACAAGAGGAAAAGTAAAACCAAGTAGTATGGAAATTGATTTTTTTTAATTTAGAATTTTGAAGAGTCTTACCATTCTGTTTAGCCACTGTACCATTTTTAAACCGTAAATATGCTAATTCCTGACCTCTTCAGGAATAAATTTAGTAATTAAGGCTGTATTTCATGAGAATACAGTAGAAGTCGCATTCATTCAGACAAGTATGCAAGAGTGCATTAAAGTAGGAATGTTTTCCCTGTGCCCTAAATTTTTTTGGGTGGTAAATATACTTTTCCTATCCATTTTTCTCCCACTGCAATCTCCCCTTCTCCTTTGTATTTTTAAGAGCTTGCAGCTTGGGTTATGTATTTGCACTGGTATGGCAGACGACGGTCCAGATAGATAGTTCTTTGAATACAATTTAAGTTCAGAGTCAGCCTAATTTCACTTGAACCCAAACCACTGCTCTGCATCCTGAGTATGTGGGGGATAATGGATTGTTTTCCCTTTTACCTGCTGACATGTAGCAGTCACTGATGCACTTTCCTTAGTTTCTCTGGCTAGAACTTTGTTTTTCCCAGATGTTTCTCTGGGACATACAACAGTCACAGCAGAGATAGCTTCCTCTGATTTTCTTCTTGTCATCAACACTGCCAGAACTGAAATCATGAAAAGACAGATTGCACACATGTTCTGAGGGTGAGTTGGGCTGTCATGATTTTTCCCCTAACCCAGTGTTACTTTTCTTCCTGAATGCTGACTAGTCTGACTAAAAAAGGTGGGATTGAGGCTTCTTTTTCTTTTTCTAGAAGTTTCCCAAATCTCAGAAATTACCTGAAATATTTTCTTTAAAAATTGATTTATGCAGATGCATTCAGAATTTTTCCTATGACCTTCATGTCACAAGTAAATTATCCATTGGGATTCTGTACCTATAAACAAGCACATTTTTATATATGTACTAGAATTCTGTTGATTCACAAGGGTTTAGATTCTTTCTAAACTACTGGAGCTAAATTAATCCCTAGTGTTGCCTCTGTTGCCTACCTTGGCACTATACAAATGATGAATTGGAGCAATTAACTTCGAAAAATCTAACATGCGCTGAATATCCTCCTTGTTTTCAGAGGGCAAGCTCTATTATCATTAGCTAAATTTGTTGATTAGAAGAGTACTGTTTGCAGAAAATAGGAAAATTGGACAGTTATTAAAGGTTAAATGGCAGATTCATTTTACAGTTTTGCTATGTCCTGTGAAACTTAGTAATAAAGTACTCAGGATACTATCTGAGAGCTTCATAAGAAATTTAAGGTAGCTTCACTTCACCTCTGTGAACTAGGAAAGTATTATTATCCTAAATTTACAAGTGAAAAACTGGGACCCTGAGTGAAAAAGCAGTTTGTCCACTGTCATATAGGAAGTCTGGCAGAACTGTGATCTTCTGAATCTCAGACCAGTCTGTGACTAAATCAGGTTGATTTTGAAGTTTTCCTTCTTTGTAGAGGGTAGTGGTTTGAGAGAAGAATGAAGAGCTTTAAAGTGATAAGATTCATTATGTTCTATGACTTTTAGCTGTTATGCTGCAGTGATGAAGATTCAGGTGAGACTGAATTCTTTGGAGATTTTTTGGAGCCTTTTCTGTTTTTTTAAATTCTATAAAAATCTCTAGAATTTAACCATTTCAGATGTTTGTTATCCTTTCCATACATTTGTTTTAGAATATTCTCTTTGAATGCTCTTTAATTAACAATTAAATGTTAAGTATCTCTTCTCCTTTCCCCGTTTAGCCCTGAGGAAGAATCTTCATCCTCTTCCAGCGATGAAGATGAAGATGATAGGAAACAAACTGATGAACTGTTAGGAAAAGTTGTGTGTGTAGATTCCTACAGTGTAGATAAAAAGAAGGCTGTCTGGTTTCCAGCCTTGGTGAGTATTTCACTTCTATGTTGTAAATCATTTAAACTGATCTTTTATAAACATTGAAAGCAAAGATCTTGTGCTTTCTTTTGGTCAAGCTTGAGTCGCTGGCAGCCACTACAGAGTTGAGCCTAGTATGTTTCTTCGAATTAAATAGTATCATAATGGTCAAGAGAAACTTTTTATATAAAGAAAAGTTTGTTTATTAAAAAGCAGTTCCAAACATGACTGTAATTTTCCAACCAATTGTCTTAATTTCATCAGAATAACTTGTGTTAATTAGGGCTCATTGCTTATTAGCTAATACCAGTGTTTTTTAACTTGATTGTAATTATTTTGTTTCAATCCCAAAAATCCTTAAGGGCAATAGTATAAGAAAGGAGATGGGAGGGAAATGAATAATCAAAAGACATCTTAGTTCTCTTATTCAAATGTATAAATACTTGAAGCTGAGATCAGATACTTACCTGCTTTTTGGTGGTAAAAAACAACCAGTAAATAGGATCATTAATAATTTCTTTTGAGATGCTGAAGTAGGTTTCTTGACTTAAACAAACAGGGGATCTGTATGAATTGAATAAGTGTCTTCCATAATATTTCTGGATAAATGAAGAGATATTTCAGTGTTATTTTTAAGGAAATTAGCTAATTAAGTAGCAACAAATTATTTAAATACCCATTTTTGTGCACACCTAAAAAAAATAGTGTGGCTGAAGTCTTTTTCTTTCTTTCCAGCAAGAAGGCCTCTGTTCTCCTTCTTTTGAAAAGCTGCTGTACTGCATCATCAGCCCAGTTAAGTCTCCAGTGACTGCAGTAGCTATTATACTCTGCTCTCATTCTGAGAACTTTTTACCTCTCGCCTTGTGTGGCTTGCAGTGCGGTTCAGTGGCTTTCCAAGGGGAATGCAGAACTTCCTGTTTAGAAGTGGGAGTTGGCTGCTTTTATAACATGAAAAAGGGAAGAATACATAGCAATGAGTGCTCTGTCAGTGAGTGGTAGCTTTAGAACTTTAAAATGACAGGTAAGAAATAAAATATGTTCCTTGACTGAAAGATGTAGTTAGTTTCTGTGAGAGATCAGCAGCCTACTGGTCAGTACCTTGCATGGCAGTTAGTTGTGTCATGTTTGAACTACCTGTGTCCCTTTAGTTGGTCAGGGCTTCTTGAAAAGCCTAGCCGATTCCTTTGGCAGCCTCTTGTCAGGAATGAGTTTGTCTGATGATTGAAAGTAATATTCAAGGCTTCTAGAAATTAAGACCTTTGAGACTGACAAGCTTATTGATGAGTTTTTCTCAGGTACTTGGTGATGGCAGGAGACATGGTTCTTTTGTCTTTCTCTTGGAAGTTGAAATAGTTTTGTTCTTTTTATTGAAATAAACAAAATAATTTATAATTCTTTGACCTGAAGATTAAACATCTAAGATGTCTAGCAGTATTCTTCAATTGCCATATCTCTCATAGATATTGGGGCAAGGGAGAAGCTTTCAATATTTTTATAATTTAAGAATAAAACTTCCTTGTCACAGTTCCCTAAAACCAGACATTTTTTAATCTTCTAGGTCAGCTTTTCTCAACCCGCAGATTGCAAGAATATGTGAAAGGGTCATGAACAAACGTTAAAAATGGATTCTCCTTTTAAAGGAGAAAAATATGGGAAACCATGGTTTTTCCCTTGCGGGTGGCACAGCTCCCCCTTCTCCCAAACACTGGGGGGAGGGGGCAGTGGGTCAGGAGTGAGGGGCACTGGGTTGGGACTGGCCATTGATGTTTACAGATGTGTTCTGGTACAAAAAGGCTGAGAACCACTGATCTAGGTGATTAGTCTGAGAAAATAAATAACATTAGACAAACAATAACATGGTGTTTTCTCTGTTTACCAAACGGTCTGGGCCCAGGCAGAAATCTTTGATAAAGTAAGCTCTGTTCTGTTTCATTGGGCAAAATGAAAACTTTTGTGCAACACCCTTGGTTCACACAGGCTATTTTCAAAGTTTTCTGCCACTTTAGGCAGAGATTCGTTTACCAAAAGCTCTGTTGCTCTGAGATGACACCATATGCTACCCTTTCTAATTTTAAGGGTCTGTCTGTAATGCATCTGGATTGTTCTTAAACCAGTTTCTACAATGGCACTTGTGCCAGTTGGTATCTGGAGAAACATATATAGATGTCGGGGAGGGTTGACAGAAAGAATCCCTTTGTATTAAGGTACAGAGGGGGAAAACATAAGTCTTGGAGGAAATGCTGAAGGTGGTCCAAATTTGACAGCTGTAGGATGTCCAGATTAGATGAGTTTTAAGTGATATTTGGTTATATGGGAAAGATTCAGGTTCTTTGGAATTAGTCTGACATAATGAAAAGATCATTCTTGCCCTTGGATATAGAGCTTACATTTTACATGTGCTGTACTACTGTGTGACCTTTCCTAAGGTAAGATTGTAAGAAAGTAGAACATCAAACGTATGAAATTATGAGACACAATAGCAGAGCAATTAAGCCCAGTACATTTACTTAAGCTCTTTTTAAAAATGTTTATGGGTTCTCTCCCTTCCCTTCTCCCCCTTCCAAAAGATCGTCTCCTATTAAAATACCAAGTTAGCTGTACATGATGAATTGTATTAGTCAGAATGACCATTTTGCATGCTTGTGAGCAAATTAAATCATACTCCCTCATGCTAAACGATGTGAATTCCAGCATATCTTTACCCATATACTCAGCTTGATATCATAATGTGTTGTCTGGACACAAAGCTTAAATGCATTGTTGTTTCTATAATGCTATGCTATGCATATTCAGGGCACTATGTAAACCTTAACTCTCAAAACAATCCCTGTCCAATTAGGAGATTCGGCCATAGACTAAACCGGCAGCTGATAAGTCTGTTGGGGTTGGGGGAGGAGAGGGATTGGGGCTGGGATAAGCTGCCCAGCCGGGGCAGGGGATGCATTACTTGGGGAAGGGGGCAGTGGGGTGGGGTGCGGGATGCGGACGCAGCAGTGCTGGAAGCTGGGGCTCTGCCCTGCTTCCATCCAGGGTCAGCAGTGCCTGCACCATGTCCTCCCTGTATCCACTGGGCAAGCAGCAGCAGAGCAGAGCCCCTGTGGCTCCCCACCTCGGGGCAGAGGCAGGCACAGCTGGAGGAGCCACAGGAGAAGCCCCCATGGCTGCACTGCCTGGCCCCATCCCCCGCCAGGCCCAGCCTAGTCTGGGCACTTCATTTAAAAAAAAAAAAAAAGCCCGCACTCACAGCTGCAGCAGCGACAATTAGGGCCTCTGGGCGCTCATGGCAGAGCCCCCCTGTGTAGCAGGGGGCAGCAGGGATCGCCCTCCTCACTTGTCACTTGTGTGGGAGCTGCCCCATGGCATGAGTGCAGCTCAGCTCAGCAGGGTGCCACATGCTGTCTGGGAGCTGGGGCAGATCCACCTGTCAGCTGGAGCTCCTGGTTCAATTCCCCAGCTTGCTGATCATTCCCCCAGCTCTTCCTGGGGGGTGCAGCTCCCAGATCTGCACATGGGGTTTCAGCAGGCTGCTGCTGCTGGCTGGGGAAGTGGCCCAGAGCACCATCACCAGCTGGCAGCAGCAGCCTGCTGTTGTCCTGCATCATCCGGGGGCCCAGGAAACTGGAAGAATATTCAGGGACCTGAACATTTCCCCAGACCCCAGCTCAATGTCATGCTGTAACATGCTGTGCTTCACACTGTTGGAGTCTAGTGCAGCTGGTGCAGAATTTAGTGATCCCCTTGTTAAACATTGTGTTTCTTTTTAAACTGATACATTAAACTCATGCTCTTTGTCCTGGGTTGGCTGCCTGTTTGTTACCAAATTGATTTCTGGGTTTGCGTTTTAACCAGTTAAATCCAAAGTGGCTTTAGAGCTGTCTGCTTCAGAGATTGATTTCCCCTCTACACTTTTCTAGGGTGGTTGCTCTTTGGTATGAGAGAGGTGGTGATTAACAGGGCCAGATACACTTGGTAATTCTTCCCCCCCTTACCAGACCCATACAGGCCAAAGTTTGTCTGCTTTTAGGGTGCTTTGTGAGGGTCAGCCTTTGCATATAAAGAAACATGGATTGAGGAGAGCTGGTTGTTATGCTTGAGTAGAAGGGTCAGCAGCCTATGGCCTGCAGGTTGGATCTGGCCTGCGAAGGGGTTGGATCTTGTCAGCATTTTACTAAGGATGTGCCAGTTCCCCAGCCATTTGATCCAGGATCTGGTTTGCTGATGGTGCACCAGTGGCCTCCATCTTCTCCAGCCTGCTGCTAGAGTCTACGTGGAGAGCTGCTGTTCCTTTCTGCAGCCTCTGCTCACCGTTGCTGGGTTTGGCGAGAGGGAAATGAGGTCAGTGAGCTGGCTGAGTTGTAAGCTGAGGCCCATGTTTGCAAAAGGTTGCTGAGCCCTGCTTTTAAGACTAGTGGCTAATTAATTTCTGTTATATTTATGTTTTCACTGGGGTTTTTATTTAGTGTATGTCTAAAAGTTTGTCATAGATGCTCAGCGTATTAGTTTTTAGGGGAAAAAACCCCCCAGTGAATAAACATATTGGTAAGAAGAACCTATCTTGTGCTTAGATTCCACTATAAAAATATCTCACTATGGTTCTCATCCTTTTAATATTTATGCACATGAAACACTTATCTCCTTGAGAAATTATTTGTAGGAGTGGTCCCTAAAGGTAAAATCCTGAGAGCTGTTCAGCAATCTTAGCTTTCACTGAAGTCATTTGGATTTAAGGAAGGTCAGCACCTAGCTTGATTAACCTCTTAAGCCATTCTTAAAATTGTTATAAATGTTCTATACATTTTTTTACATTGTTTTTGTAATCTTTTTGCAGGTGGTTTGTCCAGATTGTAGTGACGATATTGCAGTGAAAAAGGACAATATTTTAGTCCGTTCTTTTAAGGATGGCAAATTGTGAGTAGAAACATACAAATTCTCAGTTTAAAAAAATACTCAGTTCTACAAAATAAGGGGTTTAGCAGATAAAGCATTTTTCATTATTACACCAGCCTTACTCAATACTTTTCTAAGGTTTAGAAAATTTGAAAATAGATCATATATATAGTACCCTTATTCTCAGTTGTCATGGGGTGTCCTATGGCATCCATCTGGATTGTTGTCATTTTAAATTACCTTGTTATCAGTTGGCTATATGGTATTGCAGACAAGAACTGTGCTGCTGTGTGGCTTTGGAAAACAGTTTTAGAGTCTTGCTGCTTTGGTTAAAAGACAGAACCTTGTTTTAGAGAAGGTTTTGTAGTTCCAGAGACACTAGGAAAGAAGTGAGAAGCGGCTGTGAAAATAAGTAATTTTTGAAAAATTTTAAATTGAACTTGCTTTTTGGAAAGTTTCAAAGGGCACACATATTTGTCCATCTGGCCCTTTAAACTATTTCAAAGGTGTTTGAAACTAGGGGTGCACCGATAAAGATTTTCTAGGCCAATGCCAATGGCTTATTATTAACCAGCCATATTGGCCCATACCATCCAATAGCCAATTTACAGGAATGCAACACTGCAGCTTCGAGAGCAGCGTCCAGCCAGTAAATCTGTGGTGGCGGGGGTGCAGATTGGGGCCTCCGCGGTGAAAGAGGGAGTGGAGCAGGAGCAGGCACTGCCCAGATAAGGCAGTGAATGTGTGGGAGCGGGATGGAGCCACAGGTGGCTTGTTTGGGGGGCATGGGGGAGGGGGTGGGCGACTCTCCACCACTGCACATACCCCTGGGGAAGGCATGGGAGGCTTGTGCACCCTGGATTTGTGCATGGAGTGAGGGTGGGCTGCGGGCTTGGGGCCAGGGGCTGCTCTGGCCTCTCTTCGGTGGTGGGGGCTGGGCCAGGGCTGCACTCAGGGTGGGTGGCAGTGGTGCTGGGAGGGGTGACCCAGATGAGCCACCTGCGGCTCTGTCCTACTCCCACACATTCACTGCCCTGACTGGGCAGCGCCTGCCTCTGCCCTGGCCCCTGCCCCACTCCCTCCCTCACCATGGGGGCCTTGATCTGCGCCCCTACACCTTTTCCCTCCCCCTCATCCCTTCCCCCCACAGCTTTACCGGCAGGAGGTTGCTTCCAAGCTGCCTGGCTGCAGTCTTGGACATGTGTACGCTGCAGCTGCGTGTGTGTACGCTGCATTTATCATTGATATTATCAGCTACACTGGCCAAAAAAAGCCGATTGCTAATAATGTTAGTTTTCCTTTACCGGTGCCGATCTGGTATGTGGCCAATATATTAGTGCACCTCTATTTGAAACACTTCAGTCGTTACCTCTGTTCGTACTCAAAGTCAAGGTCTATAACAACCTGTTTCTTATTTGAGGCAGTAAGTTGTCACTTCCTGCAATAGTATAGAACAGGATTGTATATGACCATTTTTTTAATAAGACGGTAACATAATATTGATTAGCAAAGAGGAAGAGAGTAAAGAAAAAATAGAAAATTAGATTGTGTCTGGCTTTCAAAAGCATTATGAACTCTTAGCTGCATATCAGAAAGGGAGAAGCTCTTCCAATAGTAATGGATTCATTTTCTTCCTCTTATGACAGATTTCAGTTTTGATTAAAAATACTGTGGATATTTCTGCTTCTTGATTCAGCTTGGCAGAGTTTCTTCACAGAGGGATGTTGAAATCTGGAACAGTTTCATCATAGTTTAGTTTCCTCCTTAACTCTAGAATATGAGTTCAGAGATTGCTTCGCAATAACTGATTGAAACACATTGTTACATGTTTCTTAAGTGTAAAAGCACAATGTAGCATTGGTTGGTATTTGGTCTCTGGATACAACCACAATACAACTAACTAATAAAATGTATTGTTTCTAATTCTGCAGTCTTTTCCACTGAGAATATTTGGTGGTTTTTTTATTATTGGTTTCCTTGATGTAACGTTTTTGTTAACTCACTAAATTAACATGTGTTTCTATAATTTTCCAAAATAATACTATTATTTATAAACATACCAATCAGTAAGAATATATTTTCCTTAATATGCTAATGGATAGATACTCATGGTTCACCCAAACTATGCAAGATGGCAGACTTTTTTCACTCTGTTTATTAATAATTCACAAAGTATACATTTTATTTAACTATTAGTAACATTTGCTGAGCAAGGTATTGTCTCAGTGAAATATACTTTCCTTATCAATCAGTGGTGGCTTATTTATGTAATCATTCAAGTTTATTTCAGATTATACATATTTATGTTGACTAGCTGTTGTGTATTCTTTGACATCATCTTCCCATAATAAAATGTTATCTTTCAAAAACATGTTCTTAAAGTATCCTTTTAAAAACCTTTGCTTTATCAATGCTTTCTTAAAATTCTGTAGTGTTTCTGTCCCAAGAAAAGATGTTCGGGAAATCAGTGAGACTTCACCAAAGCCAGATGCTGTGTTAAAACAAGGTAAGAATAATCTTGGAATAAGAAAAAGCATTTATGTTTGGGAATAGGATGCGTGTATGTGGCCGGGGGTGGGGAGGGGTGTTTAATTATTATTAGTTAGTGGTATGTATTGCCCAGACATATAAGAATGCATGTTTGGCATCCTGCAAGAGTGCCAAGATACTACTTTTTCACAATGACATTTAGAACTGGAAGATGTCTGGAAGTTGTGAAGTACACTCTTTTAAAAAAACCCATTATGTGTTGCTTGTTAAACGTGAGAGCACCAGACAAAACAACTTGTAATGAATTGCACCTACTTAATATATTTCACCAGAAGATTGTCTCCTTGCAATGGACCTGCATAAACCTGCTTGTAACATGGGTAAACTTGTGATAGCCCTGAAAAATTTGCATTCTCACATTTAGCGTTGTAGACTCCTCAACAAGCTACATAATGTGGTCAAGCAGGCTGTACAAAGAAACGCACTTATTTATGACCTTTTCTTCACCCAGTTCCTACCTGTTGTTCTTGTCAGCTCTAAGGTCCTGGACAGCCATAACATTTGAAGCACTACAAAGAGTGAGTGTACAGACCTTTGTGGCTGAAAAAACACTTAAATAGTCTTAAGTGCTTCAAAAATTCATAGGAAACGAAGAACACCTTGCAAAAATAGCAGTAGTTGTTGCTGCTGGCCCAGTCCCTGCTGCACTGCCATCAATGCGACCACTGCTACTGCCCTTTGCCCACAGCATTCAAGTGCCCAACTAGATTTCTGAGCACTGCTGCATGTTATAACAATGATTTTGAGATTGTCTGGTAGAGGCACATTTGAGGGGGCCTGCATCTGTATGGCACTGAAGCACTCTGAATTTGAAGTGCTCCAAATTGGAGCAGAATTTGTAGTGCTTCAAATGTATATCCGTCTATGGCCTATATTAAATACTCTTTAGGACAGGGACTGTCTTTAAATTACGTATTCATATATTGTCCAGTACAAGGAGCCCCTGATTTATACTACAATAATGCCTTGTTGCACAAATGATAATGGTTGTAAAGAGTTTGCTATGGAATGTCTGTCGCAGAGGCCACAGACTTTACTTGCCTGAACACCTGCATAGAGGGGCAAGAAAAGAGTGTCTGTCGAGGGACATCGCTGAAATTCTGTAAATTTGAGGATGGAGGGGGGGGGTCTTGCTCTTGCCTTTCCTTCCCCCAAATTATTTTACTTTGGTTTTATAAAACAATGGGACAAGCTGATCCTCCATTCAGTTCTAATAAATGCTGGTTTCTTTGTAGCTTTTGATCAAGCCCTTGAATTCCGTAAGAACAGAACTGTTCCTGGTAATTGGAAAACAGAGTTGAAGGAGGAAAGCTCCAGCAGTGAAGCTGAAGAAGAGGAAGAAGATGAAAAAGAGAAAGAAGATAACAGCAGTGAAGAAGAGGTAAGTTAATGAGGCGTATCTGTCCAGTTCACCTCATTCCATGTACTGAGGTTTGATTTATATTTCTGATTAGGACTTGACAGCACAGGTTTTAGCACATCCCTTGCATCTTAAATATGCATCTCTCTAGGATCAAGGTCTTGTGTGCTGACACTCTATGTAGAAATCTGATTAATAGCTGCAAATAGACTAAGCAAACTATTTGTTAACACTTGCAGTCAAGGGGATGGGCTAGTGAGGACCAAAATAGGTAAAAGTTCAAAGCTGAAGGCAGAACCTAGGATCAAAGTCTTGCTTTTACTGATTCTCAAGAAAACAGTACATATCATCTGAGGCATCTTGTTGGATCTAGGCAGGGTGAAGTAGGCGGGGGAAGAGATGGGGATTGAGAGACTTGTGCATCATATTGACACTTGAAAGAAGATGAGAATGTCCCCTTGGCTATGATGTGTTCTTGTCTATGGCATACCTTCTAATTGGAGGACTGGGAAAGCCAGTGTAGTTAGAAAAATATACATGTGAATTATACCTGATGCTGGAAATAAAATGTTATGTTTAATTTGTTAGAAAGAGATCTATTATAATTTCAGCTGTAGGGCAGTTTAACACTAGTCATTATCTTTGCTAATTGTCATACAACTGTGAACACATCTGCAATTTATTTTTTCCCTGCCCTAGCATGACTGGGTTTAGTATTTATTTCTTATCTCACATTGTGAGTAATTTCTGTAAAATTTAGACAACTGCCCCATCACTGAAGTAAATAACTTTGTCCTCTGAATATATACTTCCTGACTGAAATTTTTATTCACCTCTGAGAAACAGTTAGAGGAAATGAGTTGGTTTGTGGTATAAGAAATGCTCAGACTCCTGAAGCAAATGTATATTTTATAATGTAAACAGCTGAATTTTGTAGTCTGTTCAAAGCTGGAGTGGGCTTCTCTTGCATAAATTACTTCAGCATAGGAGGGTAAAAGATTCAACCCTTCCCTAATGCAGTGGTCTAGAACACCAAGCCAGCTTGCCGTCTGAACCTTAGTTTAACTCCTGGACCATAATGCATACATTGGTACTGTACCCTTTTTCCCAGGTGGGACTTGCAGATGTGGGGGTCATGTTTCTTCATATGCAAACATTTATCTGCATTTTCATGGTATCAAATGAATGTTGAAAAAGAGCAACAAATTCATCTGGGAGGCAAAGAAAGATGCAAGTTGGTCTAATGGCGTGAACAGAAGACCACACAGGCAAATATCTCCCTGTAAAGAAAGCCTTCCTGGGGTTGTTTGACCCCAGGACTTTTTCCTGCCATGGGAAGGGGTCAGACTTGATGATCTGCTCAGGTCCCTTCTGACCCTACCAACTATGAAACTGCTGTAGGTTGATACTGCATACTGTGTAGGATGTAGGGAGTCACCGTACCTGGCTTATTTTAAGTTCACTCTCCTTAGACTGCTGAAAACTGTTGACTTCTTTAACGTTTTGCACAGTTTCAGTGAAGTCAGTTTGAGGGCACTACATGCATTAACACAGTAAATAAATTGTTTCTTGTCTTTTTGGATATGTATTTTTACTACAGCTGAAAAGCTGTTGTGAGTTTTCTTGCATTTTTTGTTCTTTAAGATGGGTAATTGTGCACACTTTTACCTTCACCTCATAGCCCTGAAGAGACAGGTGCTCTAGGAGAGGATTTTCAAGCCCAGGAAAGTTCAGGATGCATCAGCCTTTTCATAGGAGTTTTACTTGAGCTTTAGTTTCTGTACAAATTTTCACTAGAGCATCACTGGCAGAGACTGTCCAGAGGATAAACTGAAGCAGCACTGTTTTTGAGTTTGACTTAGCTAGCATGTTTCTGGCTTTACCCCTACCACTATTGAGCTTAAGCCTACTTGCACCAGACTTCCTTGAACAGGGGACATTGGAGGCACTGTGGATGGATTCCTGCTATCTGTACCCAAAGACTGATTTCTACTAGTTCAGTGTAGCAGTTTTTTGTTAGCGCAACTAGTTTTTTGTTGCATCCCTGCAACATTGACTGCTATGCAGCAGCCTCGTGTTCCCTTCCCTGGTTGGAGTTGTAGAGAAGACATTGACCTGTTTTTGTTCCAAATGACTGCTGTTCTTGTTAGCCCTTTGCCCATCCTCCCTGGATGGAGCTTTTTGGAAATTGAAGATCATGATGTTGTGGCCAGATGGTTTACAACCTTCCCCTTGGTTAGGCTCTTTGGGAGGCTACAGGTGCATGAGATGAAAACTGTCATCTATCTGTGCTCACTGCCTTCATTCCATGGTTTTCCATCCTGCTGTTCTGCCATACTCTTAGATCTGTTAACTGCAGATGGTGTCTGTTATGTTTTGTCTAAGGCATTCTTAAATAAATGACTTCAGCTGCAAATGTGGGA
>NW_005841854.1:1331585-1342780 GCF_000455745.1 Alligator sinensis | reverse complement strand
AAGAGTGCTGTCAGACTGGCGCATTCAGAATATATTGTAAACATGAAGTAAACCTATACCTGCATTGCCATTAGTAGATTCAACAGAAAGTAACTTCAGATTCACGCATGCAGATTTTACACGTTCTCATATCTTGCATCTTGTTCCCCTTCCCCCCCTTCCCTTTGAAATGATAGTGGCGTAAGGTACAGATTGCAGTTCTCTCAGGTGACTCGCTTTTCCTTTATGGGTAATGTTGATCACCTTGATCACATCCCTGAGAACATGGTGCACTGATTATTATGTCAGGTTCATGTTTACATTTCCTTCTTGTGTAGTGGCTACCACTAGATTAAACAGTCCTGAGAAGGTGGCCCTCCTTCATCCATGTTGGATTCAGCTGTATCTGTCAGATGTAGGTAGCTCAACATTATGAAGTCCTGGCCCGGTCAGCATTGTGATTACCTGGTGTAGTATTACTGATTGTCACTGTATGTTGCAAAGCTAATGGCAACAATAGGTGAAGCTCCAACTCTTGCTGCTATACTTTGTTCAGCAGTCATGCTTATATCTTTTAATTGGTTGATGTGGCGGTGCCAAACAATATTGGACACCACTTACACTGTGTAGGGTAAAGGACCTGTTTGTACACTCGCAGCCACAGGCTGCCATTTCTTAAATCCCTGGTAATCACAGGAAACTATATTTTGGCCTACATGCATCTGCCAGGGGGTGCCTGTTCTCCTTATCCTGGCCTGATTTATTTGGCAATTTCCAACATGTTGCTGCAAATCTGTTTATTTTAATAAGTCTAGCTGTGACCTGAGATTCCAACCCATAAATAGCATTGCTAGCATGAAACGTATACTGCGTTTCTGGTATGCTGGCACAGGGGTTTTCAACCTTTTTTTTTTTTTAAGCAGGGTATCCCTTCTGGTGAGTACCCCTTCTGGATGTGGGGTCGGGGCTTCACCTGGGCTGTGTTTTCTGGCTGGGCTTGCCCATACCTCCCAGTCAAAGGGCTCTGGGAGCTGCGAGTTGGCTCCCAGAAGCAGCCATCAGAGCCGCTGTGTTAATGGTTAATCATTTAACCAATATAATTAGAGGAGCTTAAATGAATATTTTTAAAAATAATATTAACATCCCTAGTGCAAATTTTGCAGCTTAAAGTCCTCACACATCATTACTGCACCACTTTTTGTTTTAAACAATTGGCACCATAGGTGTGCCCCCCTCACTCCAGGCTACTTTTGTAAGTGTTTTCTCTTTCTCAGTGGTCCAGTTCCCCATCTACCTTGGCGCACAGGCTGTAAGGAACTGGCCAAGCTTTGTGAAAAGTTCATTTTCATTTATCGTTATCCTAGCTTCCATGTGGAAATGCCTGCCTTGAATACTTTGAGGCCTAGTTTAATAACCCTTCTAATTGTTGTTTAATTGTTTCTGCAGGGACCTTTGAAAGTGCCTGTAGCATCTTTGCATGATTCCAAACCAGGTGAATCTCTTACCCAGGGGTGGGCAAAATGGTGGATCCGGCCAGCAGCCAGACACCATCTCCCAGGAGCCCCTGTCTACGTGGCTGCAGCTGGTTTCCACAGAGACCCCAGGAGTGGTGGCACTGTAACAGCATGAGACCAGGGTTTCCATGGAGACTGGGCCCAGCAGCGCTGGCAGGATACACAGCTGGGCAGGGAGCTGCTTTGCAGCTGGGGGTGGGATCTTGCAGTGATGACAGGATGGTCTGGAGCTGGGGCAGAGCCGTGATCTGCTGCCCGCATGCCCCTGCCCAAGGCAAGCACGCACTGGACTGCAGCTCTGTTCTGGTGTGGGATAGTGCTGTCGCCACCGCAAGAGCCTGGCTCTGGAGCAGCTCCCTGCCCAGCTACACATCCTGCCAGCGCTGCTGGGGCTGGTCTCCATGGAAACCCTAGCCCTGTGCTGTCATAGCCCTGCCACTGCTGTGGTTCATGGAAACTGGATGCAGTGACATGGGCAGGGGCTGCTGGGAAAGGGAGTCTGTGGGCCCTATACAGCCCATGGCCAGACTTTGTTCACCCCTGTCTTAACCATACACGACTCCACAGAGGGTCCCCCTTTTTAAATGATGAACAACTCTTTAAAAAGCACTGCTTATTGTTGTATTCTGATGGCACTAACATTGCCTCCTTTGGCATAATCTTCTGTCCTTTATACATTTTTAACAACACCAGGATCTTCTTTAACTTCATAGTTTTAAGTTTTTTTTTTAATATTCAGAATATGAGATAACAGATGTTGCAGTCTGTATCCATTTTAAGGGTTTTCCCACCAACCGGGGGTGTCAGCCAGATGGATGATTTATCACCCTTGTTCACATGACAGGCCCAGACTAGCTACTCCATTCTCACTGTCTGTCTTACTACTGTCCCTGTTTGTTACATGTACCTTTTCCCTTCTTTATACCTTACTGCAGTCTCTCTTTTTTACTTCTTAGCATAGCACACAGCCTGGATATATCCTTTTTACTACAGTTTCAGCAGTAGCATTCCTTAAGCCACCTATTAGTTAGTTGTGAGATCCTTTTCTACACATGAAGTTGGTACCTGCCCTGGCTCTTTCTTTGTATATTTAATAATTCATTTGTTCCTGTTTCCATAGGCACTCCTCCATGCAGTTCTGTGGCATCCTTTGCTGCAGTTTCCATAGCTTTTCCAATCTGAACAGCATGTTTAAAGGTGAGGTCTTCCTATGTGAAGAGCTTCCTTTTGTATGGCTTCATTAAGTAGCCCACACACGCATCTGTCTCTGAGGGCTTCATTAAGTCCGTCCTTAAAATTACAATTTTCTGACAATTTCTGTAACTGTTGCAAAAGAGGAAACAGTTCACCTTCAGGTTGATTTCTCTTAAGGAACTCTGACTTTTCTGCAGTAACCAATGTTTTAGGCACAAGATGCTCTTGGGCAATTTTTACTAATTCCTTAAAGGTTGTGTTTGCTGTCTCTTCCGGGGTGAGTGAGCAGGTTGTGAAGCAAACTGTGTTTTTCCTCCCATTAAACTTGGTAATACAGCTACGTGTTTCCATGAGGGAATCTCATTTGCTTTAAAAAAAAAAAAAACAACTGTTCCAGCTGCTATATATACATAGGCTAGTCCTCCAGGGTGCTTTCACAAGCCCCAATTGTTCCAATATAAGCAGCCATTTTGGGTTCCAACAGATTTCAAGTGCTCGCAGTTAAAATAAAATAAATACTTCAGGTTGATTTAATGAGTGCCACGCTCATGGGATCCCATCCTTGATGCCAGTTGTGTTTGTCTAAGGCATTCATAAAGAAATGACTCCAGCCACAAATGTGGGAAAAAGTGCTGCCAGATTGGCAGGCACAGAATATATTGTAAAAATGAAGTAAAAGTATACATATATTAGCATTAGCAGATGCAACAAAGTAACTTTAGATTCACATATGCAGATTCAATACATTCATCTCTCTCACAGTGTCGTTGTCTTTTTTTGCTGGACTAGTCAACCAGGCACACAATACAATGTGCTTCTCTCCTGGGAGGGGTACTATGAGTGAGCAAGAAGTGAGTTTTGAAGTCTTAGTATTTTTAGTAGTTTGGCCCTTGGACATTTTTTGGCAGAAAGAAGCAGCTACCGTGGCTCCTTCTGCCAGCCTTGTCATCTTTCATATGGTATGATCTGCTGTCCCTTGGTCTGTGCAAGCTACCTCTATGTATGCCTTTGATTCTGTGTTCCCCAGTCTTAGAGGGATTTGCTGTGACAGTTCTTAGCTTTGTTTCTGTAGTGTCTCTAGCCTTCACTCCGTAATCTTCAGTCCAGAAGATACTAGAGTAACATGCTTTTTTAACTCATGCAGTCTGATCCTGTCTTTCCCCTTCTGTGTGCGAGTCTTCCCCTCCCTTCCTCCTTCCACTTCCATTGCTGTATATACTCTCTGTGAGTTCCCAGCCACGGGAAGTTTCTCAGACAACAATATGAGAATACTTTGGAGACTTTAGAGATGTTTGGATGGGCATGTTAGTCCAGCTCCCCTGAGGCCAGGGCAGGCAAAGTCCGGCCAGCAGTGGACTCTTATTTCCCAGCAGCCCCTGCCCATGTGGCTGGGGCCGGTCTCCATGGAGACCCCAGCCACAGCTCCACTGTGCAAGACTGGGGTTGCCATGGAGACCTGCCCCGTCCATGCTGGCAGGGCAGGGGCCTGCTCCGGAGCTGCTGGGATCTTGCAACAGTGCAGCTTGGTCCAGGGCCAGGGGAGAGCCACAATCTGCAGCCTGCATGCTCGGGGCAGGGGTGTGCAGGCAACAGATCATGGCTCTGCCCCGGCTTGGTCCCACTCTGTCACTGCTGCGAGGAGCCAGAGCTGCAATCTGCTGCCTGCAATGTCCCTGCCTGAAGCGTGCAGGCTGCAGATCGCAGCTGTGCCCTGGCTGCTTGCAACAGTGACATCGTGGTCCTGAGCTGGGGCAGAGCCGTGAACCACTGCCTGCCATGTGAGCAGAGGCTGCTGGGAAATGGAATCTGGCTGCTGGCCAGATCTGCCATTTTGCCCACCCCTGCCCTAGGCCATGAAGAATTCTCATTTGTTCCCTTACAGCCAGTCACGTGGCTTCTAACTGTAGACTGAGGAAAAGGGTTTTCCCTCGCCATCACTTTGGGTGGACTACTGTGGTGACAGACATTGTAGAAACAGATGAAATATTTGTTTCCTTCTTGCACTTTTCAAGAGGGCTGCTTCCTTTCCAGTCCCCAAAGAGGCAACTCTGTCAGCCAGTGTCTGCTCCTTCACTAGTGTGCGGATAGGTCTAGCTAGTTCTATAGGTCTAAGTCTAGATCTAGCTTCAGCCAAATATAGAGAGGCAGACTAGGCTTCCTGTTAGATTATGATAAAATATCTATTGTATATTCATTAACATTGAATTGTTTGCTTCCTTTGCTTAGAAGTAAACCATTGTGCTACCTTTTTTAACCTGCCTGTTGCTTGCTGTCAGGTACATTGGTGACCTCAGGGTGAGTAACACTGACATTATCTAGCCCAGCAGTAGGCTGAAAAGCCAGAAAATTAAAGGTTATACATAGCTTGGACCTCAAACTAATAGCACCATGGCCTGATTCTTTGAGTGTTTCAGAAAATTAGCTTATCTTTGCTGGGTTGTCCCCCCACTGTCTGTTCATGGAGTTTTATGCTGGATTTCACAGACTCTGAAATGGTACAGCTCATCTACTATGGATAGATTTTGGCATGTCGGATCTCAATACCCCATTCCTTTAGCACAGTATCCTAAAATGTCATAGAAAAATTAAGTGCAACAAAGGGTATCTACTTGCATCTCTGTATATTGTAGCATCTGGTGCAATAAATAACCTGTGCTTCAGGAGTAATATGTCAGGATAATGCCTATGGCACTTAATTCAGCATTTTCACCACTAGTGTTTTAGGCTCCTTTAGCCTAAAAGGAATGTGGATACATCCTGCATCTTGAACCTCTGAATTTACTGGGAATTATTTGCTCAGTGCTTTCCTTCCCTGTTATCTTGCAATTGTGTGTGGCTACCCTCTTTTGGCAACAGTTATTATAAACAAACCTGCTATATCTCTTCTTTCCTTTTTCTCCTGATCAGAAATGCTAGGAAGAGCCCTTGTAGGGTACCTCCTGCCTTTCTGAGGAAAAGCTGCAAATTTTAATGAAATATGGGCCCCTTCCCTTAGAATTATTCCTATTTCTCTCTCTCACTCCCCCCCCCCCCCCCCCCCCCCCCGGCGACATAGCAGCAAAATATCCCTTGCTTATTTTGCATATTCTTGAGATGGTATTAGCCATCTCACTGACATTAATCAAGTCCCTTGATGCCAGCATGGATCTCTAGTTATCAGCGATCGCATTTGTTACTTGGGATGGGTTTCTTTTTCCTCCTTTGTGTATTAAATTTAAATTGAAAGCTGATCTCTTCAGCTATGCAGTCTTTCCATCGCTAGATTTTTTTTTTTTCTCACGTAAATTTTATCAGTAATTAGTTATTTATGGGGAAACTGTTCCAGCACACCTTCCTAACTTTCTCTGCTTGTTCTGGTGCATCCATTTAGTGGATTCATTGTAGGTTGTGGAAGTAGCAGTGCACAATAACAATAACCACAGTGTTTTGCTGTTAAAATTGTTTACTGTAGATTTCCTCTGTTCCTGTTTTCATCCTTCTACCTGTGTTGAGACAGTTTAAGGAGCCATCCTTTTTTATTTATGTTATTCTTAATATATTTTTGTCAACAGAGGTCTCTTGTGTCTCTGTACTAGACCTGATGGATAATACTTTTGTCTTTTGCATCTGGGTAGGTGAAGTTTTCATAACTAATCTAAGGAATTGCTTGTAGTAGGATGGGAGAGGTGAAAGCTAGTATGGCAACAACAGTTTTTCTTTGTTTGCTGAAATGGTTATGTCGGTTATAGAAACTGTGAAGTTGATTAGAGCTAAAAGGAATACCAAGGTAGTAAAGCTGATTCTTGGTTTACGTATCTCTCTGGGGAGGAAAAAACCCTTCCTCACAGCATTAGAACTGCAAGGAAATATGAGAAACAAATAGTTATCAAAATGTTTTGCACTTCTGTTTATGTGAGAAGTAAGGTGATTTTCATGTGTAGGACACATATTTATAGATATTGATTATGGCACATGGGATCACCAGGGAATGCTTAACTGCTTGGGAGGAACTGTTGTACTAAACCCAGGGCCGTCCCTAGGGGGAGCAAATTGGGGTAACCACGCTGGGGCCTGCACTTTGCGGGGTGGCCCAGCCACTTACTACCCCTCTGCTGGTGGTGGCGGCAGCTGCTCCTTTGAGTCCAGGGCCCATGAGATCAGGGTGGGGCCCCACGTGGCCTGACTTGCCCTGAGCCCCGCACCCTGCTTGGGTCACCTCTGACTAAACCACAGTGTTTTCCTGTTAATCTCCAAGTAAATTTACTATAGGTGTTGTTCTGGATGTAAAACTTCAAGCAGTCTTTTATTTTTAAGTCCCTGTTCTGGGTTTTCTCTTGTATTCAGTTGGTACCAGAATACCACTCCTTTGGCAATGTTTGTGTAATGTCTTTGGGCTCTGTATATTGTGAATAGTTATGGAGCCACTGACACAAAGATGCAGGCACAATCGTATTTGCCAGTTCATTTTGGAAAGTGACTTACAAAAATCCTTGCCTCTGGATGAATTAAGTGATATCTTTTATTGGACCAACTGTGTAGGTGGGAGGAATCTAGACAAGGTTTTAAGTATGAAATAATACCCTTCATCACATCCTCATACAGTCATGAAGGAGTAGCCATGTCTAATGACAGGACAACTGAATTTCAGAATCTAGTATACTCTCTTGGGCAGGAATGGGGAAAATATGGTCTGCAGGCCACATCTGGCTTGCCAAATGATTTTACCTGGGCCCACGGCTACTCTTCTGCAGGAGAATTATATCCATCCCATGGCTGCTCTGGCTTTTGGTGTTTCTCGCCCTTCTCCCCTCTCCATGCCAGCCAGCTGCAGCAGCCATTCCCCTCCCTGTCCCACCCCCCCAGTCCGCAGTATAAGCTCCAAAGCAGGGGAAACTGAGCTCCTGGCCAGGCTTTTCCCCGGTGAGGGTGTCTGCGCACCATTCGGACCCTGTGCCTAGTGAAATCAAAGCTTAGATAAGGTTCTCCATGCTGGCAGGGGAGGAGGTGCAGGGGGAAGAGGCCCAGGAGCTGCAGGTTATCCAGGCACTGCTGGACTGGGTCCTTGTTAGGGGCACAGGTACAGGCACTGGTGCTATTCTGTGTTCCTCTGCTCCACTTTGGGCTGTGATGGGTGGGCGCAGCTGGAGTGGATGCTGCCTGACCCTGAGTCCCTGGCATGAGGCTGTGTTGGGCAGGAGCTGCATCAACTGTACCCACGTGGCCCAGTCTGGCACATAGGAATACAGCATGGCATTGGCCTGGCCACATGCTGGGGATTTGGGGTGGGGAAAGGGGTATGAGGAGAAGGGAGAAAGAAAGGTTAGGTTTCCCTAGCCTTTGTTCTCTGCCCAGGGGTGGGCAATTATTTGGGCCAGAGGGCCATGTAGGGAGTTACGGTGAACTGTTGGGGGTGGGGGAGCAGAGGTTGCCGACCTGGCCGACAACAGTTCACCCAAATTCTCTGTGGCCCTCTGGCCCAAATAATTGCTCACCCCTGCTCTTGGGAGAGCAATACCGGTTTGTCCTAAGCCAATTCCTGCCCAACTTGACACATTTAAGATATAGTCTTAATTTTTTATCACAATTATCATGAAACTTTAATGATGTATTGAAAATCCGTTAATTCTAAGCAGTCTTTAATTTTTAATTTTTTTTATTTATTCATTTTTACAAGTAGCAGATTAGCTTCTCTTGCTCCTAGATTGCTTAACATTTTGGACTATAAACACTTCATATAGTGTGTTGTCAGTGTTTACAGTAACCTGAACTTTTTAATGTATACTGAATTCATTGTAATACTTTTCCAAATGAAAGTGCATTAGTTAAAAATGCTAAACGAGACCAGTGATACATTTTCTTTTCTTGTATTATTTAAAATAGGAAGAAATAGAGCCTTTTCCAGAGGAAAGAGAGAACTTTCTACAGCAGTTATACAAGTTTATGGAAGACAGAGGTGGGTGTTTTATCTTTGATTATGCAGCAGATTAAAGGTAGATGTACTGCCCACACTGTACTAAAGCTTTGAGACTATGACCCAGTCTTCCTATGCAGTTCATTTTCAGGAACTCACGGAATTGTATCCATTTCTTGTTCTCCTAAAACCCGGGAGGTGGCAGCCTCTTGCTTTCTCCTTCCCCCAGCGTTCAAGCATTCATGGCTGCTAATGCAGACAGATATCTGCTTTCAACAATAGGTTGATGTGCTTCTTGTATATCCCCCTATATATATCTGTATTAAAACTTAGTTCTGTTCTTAATTATAATGCACAGATTACATTTTTAAATTTTAACAAGTTATTTTGAGAGATTAATTTTAAGATTGCTTATATTATTTGGATGGTTTTGTTCATCCTGTATTTATCTAGTGCCTTTTTAATACCACCTGCATGCTTGTATATTAATAAGGCAGACTGAAATGTCTTTAAAACAAAAGCTGTTTAATGTCAGATCTTTGAGAGATTTGTATATTGCAAGAAAATTGTTTTAAAAAGGAAAATATTTCCTTTTTTAATTGCATGGTAAGACCTGAGTTTAGAGACCTGTTTCATATATAGAGGATGCCATTAATGCCTACAAACTTGCATAAGGGATTGTAGCTGTGAAGTACTTGTTTTATATGATATTGATAAGGCTGTAATAGGTCCTGTGTATATAAGGTATTCATTGATGCATGTACATCTATAATCTGATGTTTTAAATGGTTCAAACTGAAGAAAATGACTACTGTATTCAACAGTTTGCAAAAATTGTTATTTCTGTAGAGAAACTACTTCCATATGCGTGTTTGTATCTACTTGTAAATATTCTTTCTGACATTAATGTGTTTTGAGTAGAGTAGGATATTTAAAGTTGTATATAGGTTGACTGTGCTGTTTATTACGTTATTGTATAGACAGAAAAACAACAAAAGACATAGTATGGGTATAATATGGTCACAGTTAGTGCTTGTAGTAATACAGTTGATAGTGTGAAATCAGGGATCTGGGTATTCCGTTCACCTCAGAAAAACATGGATTTTCTCCTTGGAAGGAGGAAACCATGGGAAACGATGGGCTTCCCTTTGCAGGCTGGCAGCCTTCCAGCCATATAGCTCACTGCTGCCCCTGAAGGACCCCTTTTCCCACCGCTCCCTTCCCCTGCTGGTGTCCCGTGAGTCCATGTGGGGCTGGGGGTCCCCTCCAGTAGGGTTGTGGGGAGAAGGGGCCTGTGGATTGGGAGTGAGGGGCAATAGCATAGGCAGGGGCCAGGGCACTGGAATATCAGGTGGGAGGAGGTCACAGGCACAGCTGGACCTGCATCCTGGTGAGCAAAGGGAGCATGGGGAAGTCTCATTTTTCATGATAAAAAAAAAACCCAGCAAAATCAAATAACGAATTATAAAGGTATTTAGAATTTATTTTATTATAATGTTTGAGGCACTATAGGCTTCCAAACTGCTTTAAAGTTGTAAATGTGTTGACAAAACATTACATTCAACTGATACCTCTATATAGAGTGGAGTTTCATTTTGATTGCGGAAAAGATTTTGGGGATTTTCATCAGAGAATTTGCAATTATTTTTTTTTTTTTAAGCAGAGAAAACCAGTATCCTTGGAAATAATTAAGGTGTACATTGCTGGTTTTCTGCTCAGCTCAAAAGATACGTTTCAAACTGTATTAATAATTGTATTCTTTTACAGGCACTCCCATTAATAAACGACCTGTACTGGGATACAGAAATTTGAATCTCTTTAAATTATTCAGACTTGTACACAAGCTTGGAGGGTTTGATAATGTAAGTATTAAAATTAAGATGGAAAGTAGTCCAGACCCATGAAGTCTGTGCAAAAGTATATCTATCTAAAAAAATAGATAAAATGAATAGTATATATGACTATACATGATTGCTACAGAGCTGTAGGTTGTAGCCGTGTTGGTCTAGGGACATAGGCAGACAAGGTTCCTTGGGTGAATCTGATATCTTTTATTAGACCAACCCAAATGGTTGGAGAATAGTTATTAAGCAAGCTTTTGGATTCAAAAACCCTTCATCAGGCTAAGGAAGTTTCAGCAGTTGGTGTGTGCTCTTCCTGGATGGAATGAGAAGTAAAGAAGCCAGCGGCTGGGCTGGTATGCATACAAGGCAGGTGGTCAGTGAAAATGTAGATTGAGGAGTCAATGGGTGAGAGACGGCGGGGAGGAGGGAGGAAGGGAAGGGGGATGAAAGTGGAGAGATACCTGGGGAGTCAGATGTCAGGCAGGTTATAATGTGTCATAAATCCAATGTCTATATTTAGTCCATGATTTTTAGTATCCAGGAGGTTGATGAATTGGAGTTCATAGGCTCGTCTCTGGGAAGTGTTTTGTAAGTTTCCTTTAGAAACTAGAAAGGAAACTTACAAAATACTTCCCAGAGACGAGCCTATGAACTCCAATTCATCAACCTCCTGGATACTAAAAATCATGGACTAAATATAGACATTGGATTTATGACACATTATAACCTGCCTGACATCTGACTCCCCAGGTATCTCTCCACTTTCATCCCCCT
>NW_005841854.1:1327752-1331319 GCF_000455745.1 Alligator sinensis | reverse complement strand
CGGCATTCAACAATTGAGAGAGAGAGAGAGAGAAAAGTAATTGTACATATGACTGTGCATGATTGCTAGGTATTCAAAAATTAATATTACCATAGCATAGAATACCCACCGGTACTAAAAATGAACCATTCAAATAGGAGCCGGGAACAAATGACATAGTCTAATTTCTTTGTGCATATTCACACAGTATGTCTTGGCATACTGTATAAATAGGCATACAGCAGGGGAGGGCAGTTATTTTGGGTGGAGGGCCTCTTACTGAGTTTTAACAAGCCATCAAGGGCCACATGACAAGCAGTGTGGGGCAGATAAATATTAATTTTCTAATTTTTTTTAGGAGTCCCACGGGCCAGATAGAATGGCCTGGCAGGCTGCATCCGGCCTGCGGGCCACATTTTGCCTACTTCTGGCATATATACAGTATGTCTAATTACTGCTTCATAAAATCAGTCAGCTTGCTTATTTTTCTGTGAAGAAAATTCTAATACTTGGTACAGCATGGCTCAGAAAATGAGAAAATAGTAAAGACTTCTAAATCATTTTACAATAAGACTGCAAAGGCAAGTAATCTAACTTGACGTTTCTGATGCACTTCATCCCTCTGTGGTTTGGGTAATATTTAGAAGACTGCTAGCTGGAGTTTCAAGTGATCTTGGAGCGCTTACTAGGGTGGAGACTTGGAATTCTAGGAGAAACAGGCTCTGTTTACTGTGTTCACTCCTTCCTATAAATTTGACTCGCCAGTTGGCATGTGTGTTTACTTAACTGGATGCAATGTCACTTCTGATGGGAAAGGGTCACATGCACAAAAAACAATATGTGCTTCAATACCTATCAAGGGGAGTTGAAATAGAGCATATCATACAGGCTACAAAACTTCAGTACAATAGAACACAATAAGGATGTAATGGAAGATCTGTTAGAGGAGGACTTAAAACATTGTCATCATGACTGCTATGAATTATCCTCTTTTCAAATTAAAACTCTTCTCTCCGACTAAAAAATAGTTTAAATAATGTTTTATAAAGCTGTCGTGGCTGACTTTTGCATTTGAGTGCCAGACTATGGGTTATGGAAATACAAATTACAGGAATTTGAGCCTGACCTATATAATGGTTCTAGTGCAATTGAAATTTGCTTTACAGCAGAACAGTAATTTGTACTCATTTGTAAGGATAAATCTGAAGAAACTGTCAATAGTTTTCTTCATTGTAAAGATTGTTGACTTAAATCAGTCTTCTGTGTTTTATTGTATTAATATACACATTTGCATTTTGTTTTTTATAACAGATTGAAAGTGGAGCTGTGTGGAAGCAAGTGTATCAAGATCTTGGAATCCCTGTGTTGAACTCAGCTGCTGGATATAATGTTAAATGTGCTTACAAGAAGTAAGTGTGACAATCCCTAAACATTTTAGGTGTAAAGTGGAGGGCAGCCTAGGCTAGTGCAGGACTGTCCAACTTAATAAGAGGCCAAGGGTTGCACGCCCATTAGGCTGAATGCCCACAGGCACACCAGGGCAGGCTATGGACTGCTCAGTGGGCACCACCACTCCTTCAGCTGCACTGTATGGCCCTGGTCTAGCAGATAACTGAATGGGATAGGAGTTTGGAGATGTACATCCAGCTTATTGGATAACTTTGGTTAAGTTCATTTTTCCTGTGACTTGGTTTCCTTATTTATGAAATGGGAGTAATGGTACATGTTTTTGCCAGGAGCTTTGAGATCTATAGATGAAAATATTATATAGTAGAGGTAGGTGATACTGTAATGACAATTGTGGCTATTGTGTGTACTGTTGTGAGGTGCATATGTAGAGAATTCAGTGGAAATATCCTTTCCTGGGAAGAATAGTTATATTGTTATTTTGGAAAGAATGCAGCTGTTCATCTCGTGAGGGTTATATGTTCCACTATATAAGTATATCTTAACAGTTGAATATTAACGTTTTTCCAGCATCATAAGCAAAATCTTTTCTGTGATTTCAGTGGGGAGAAGGGTACAGAGGTTAGTTTCCCAGGTGGTAGTGGTAGTTGTTTTGGTGGATTGGGGTTTTTTTTATATATTTTGAGAGCATATTTGCTAATCTTTAAAAAGAACTATTTGAAGGTAAAATGGGAACCTAAACTAATGTATAAAAACTTATATTGTCATCTGTTCTAAAGCACTGTTTGTCAAGTGCTGTTCGTGGTCCACAGAATGAAGCATTTTGGAAACCAAGTAATAAGGGGGTTTGGATTGCCTGGTTGGGAAGTAGTCCATGTGTGAAATTTGGTACTTTATTAATTGATTTGAAGGACTAAAATTTTTTAAGAGTAGCTATGCAGTTCCATGGAAAATTCCTTTGTCAACTGCTATGGTCAGATGGCTATCATATATGTATATTGTTAATATTCATATTTCTAAATGAGCAATTTGACATTATACATAGTAAAAATAAACCATGCTTGTTTAGGCAGTGTTTTTAGTAGGTAGTAACTTTGTGTTAACCTAATATTTATAATTAAATTGTGAGAGGTTTTGCCAGCTGTTTTGGAAGACCATTGTATTTTAAAGGTAAAATAAAATGGCAAAAGGATATAGGAATGAGGAAGTATTAATTAATGTGTATAAGAACATAAGAAGCAGCCAGGGTTTTAGGTTGTAGCCGTGTTGGTCTAAGGACATAGGCAGACAAGGTTCCTTGGGAGAATTTGATATCTTTTATTAGACCAACCCAAATAGTCGGAGAATATTTATTAAGCAAGCTTTCGGGTTCAAAAACCCTTTGTCAGGCTAAGGAAGTTTCAGCAGTTGGTGTGTGCTCTTCTTGGATGGAATGAAAAGTAAACAAGCCAGGGGCTGGGCTGGGGAGTCAGTTGCCAGGCAGATTATAATGTATCAAAAATCCAATGTCTATGTTTAGTCCATGATCTCTCGTATCCAGGAGGTTGATGAAATGGAGCTCATAGGCTCGTCTCTGGGAAGTGTTGTGTAAATTTCCCTTGAGGATCAGAACTGAGAGATTGGAGAGAGAGAGTGGCCCTCCTGTGAGAAATGTGCCCCCACCGGTAATTGGATATTTCTGTCTTTGATGGATTTCCGGTGTGCGTTCATTCTGGTGCGCAGTTGTTGTTTCGTCTCTCCTACATATTTTCCATCAGGGCATTTGGTGCATTGGATGAGGTATATTACATTTCTGGAGGTGCAGCTGTAAGATCCAGGGATGCTGATGGCTCTGTTGTGGGGTGTAGTAATTGTGGGGGTGGTGGAGATGTGTTGGCAGGTTTTGCATTTCTTGTGATGGCACGGTCTGGATCCTTTTGGCGTGTTCTGGGCTTGAGGAATTTTGCTTCTGGTGATGAGGTTGGCGAGGTTCGGTGCTTGTTTGAAGGCTAGGATGGGTGGCTCTGGGAAGATCTTTTTAAGAATAGGGTCTCTGTCTAGTATGGGTTGCAATTTTTTGAGGATTTTCCATACAGGTTCAAGGGAGGGGTGATACGTCATAACCAGCGGTGTGCGATTTGTGGGGGGTTTTCTTCTGTACTGCAGCAGTTCTTCACGTGGTATCCAGGTGGCTCTTTCAAA
>NW_005841854.1:1306311-1326939 GCF_000455745.1 Alligator sinensis | reverse complement strand
CTGACTCCCCAGCCCAGCCCCTGGCTTGTTTACTTTTCATTCCATCCAGGAAGAGCACACACCAACTGTTGAAACTTCCTTAGCCTGACAAAGGGTTTTTGAACCCGAAAGCTTGCTTAATAAATATTCTCCGACTATCTGGGTTGGTCTAATAAAAGATATCAAATTCACCCAAGAAACCTTGTCTGCCTAAGAAGCAGCCAGGCATTTCACTTGTTTGTTGTTGCTATATATTTATAAATGTAGTTTGTCTGGAACAGGGAATTCTCTGAGCCTAGAAAAATAATTTTTGGTAATGTCTAGGTATGGTATCATCACTGGTAATCTCGAAGAGCTTTAACAAGTTGGTCCAGAATTCTGTTGTATTGCGGCAATCATTCATAATGAGAAGTGAGTTGTTTAAATGCCATGCAGATATATTATTTCACAGATGAGGCTAGAGGAACATTTCAGCAAAGCAATAAAATGCTTAATACAATTTTGTAGAAAAGTTACACTCTCACTCACTCACACTCATATTCTTTTTCATATATAAAAAATCTGTGGCATGTCTGTTTGAAATCAAGCCACTATCAGTTGACTGATTTCCCCCCCCCATGGATTATAACATGCATTATGACATCTGTTTTGTGTCTCAGCTAATAATTGGAATCAAGCAGGCTACTTTCTGAGAAACTCAGAAAATACTAGTTGTAATTACAAACTTAATTTCAAATTGATTTGACAGTTAATTCAGGCTCACAAATGCTTTTTGACTTTGATAGTACTAGAGTAAGCAAATTAGATACAGTTTTCCTTTTTCCTGTGTCCTTTTATAGAATAATGTTTGAATACATTTTACCTTTTGCCCGTGTTTTTCTCTGAGAAATATATTTTAGATTTTTATTATTTTTCTAATGCTGATTATAAGGTCTCTTTCATGATTTTAAATACAGTAGAAATGGGAGCCATATAAAATAAAGGTCACATTCAGACCAGATTTAAAAAAAAAAATGCATTTTCATTAACCAGTTCTCATATATTCTGTTTGTTAGGAAATAAAGTCTAAGGCAATATCATGGGTTCCTTTGCCCAGTGTGGAGGGTGGCTGGATAATCCTTCTTTCCCATCTAAACCATATGGGCACTTGTACATGTGATGAAAATTGCCTGTTTTTCTGGTTTAATTTTCACTCTGTACACGTACAGGGATTTTTAGTGATTTAAATGAGTTTGTTATGGTGCAAACTAAACCACATCTGCATGTAGTTTAGTTTGCCGTGTAGCTATTTGTAACATTGCAGCCTTTTGACAGCTCATCTCCATCATGGGAGAGGTGGGCTGAAGGCAGAAGCCGCGAGGGGACTGATCCATCTTTTTATTCTTTTTCCTTGCAGAGCCTGCCTTGCCTCACCTGCAACTGGGGGGGGGGGGGGGGGGGGGCAAGCTGCTGGTGGGACAAGCAGCCCCTGAGCTGTGGGGGGTCGCAGGCCTTCCCTCTGCAGTGGCAGCACCCCCTGGGCTGTCCAGGCAGGCTGCTAGTGGGTGGGTGCTGCCCTAGCTCGGGCTTGGGGAACAGTTGGTTTGGGCTGGGTGTTACCTCCAAGCTGGGGCAGCACCCGCCCTCTAGCCACCTGCCTGGGTGGCCCAGGTGGGTGCTGCTGCTATGGACGGAAGGACCAGGGCCCCCCACAGCTCAGGGCCCGCCAGCAGCTTGCCCCCCAGCTGTGGAAGACGTGGGCAGGCTCCACGAAAAAAAAAGGATCGGGGCTCATTGCAGTTACAGTGATGGAAGCCCCTAAAATGAAATGGTGAGTTTTTAATCATCACAATTAAAAACCTACCATTTCAATTTAGGGGACTAAACCCTGGTACGTGTACAAGCACCCTATGATGCTAACATCCTTGAAACTCCCTAAGTTCCTCAATGTCAAGGGGAAACTCAATGTAAGGAGCCTTAATAAGGTGCAAACACCTACAAATTGGTGGAGAGCAGACTTTGAAATAGTGAGCATTAATGAAGTGCAAGGAGCTGAGAGCAGTCTGTTCCAGCCTGAAGTAGTAGGCCACATATGTCAGTTTTAAGAAGCGTCTTTAGTGTTGAAATCAGTTGTATCAAGTGGCAACCAGACTTACCTGCAAGTGTCTTCAGTACCTTATGCTGTTCATTTTTTTTTTTTTGTATGGAAGGTTATAAGGACTTCATTGTGTAAATATGTTTGTAAGTTAATGTTACATCATAGAAAGTAATTTCTTCTCCTTCAGATATCTCTATGGCTTCGAGGAGTACTGTACATCTGCTAATATTGAATTTCAAATGGCATTGCCAGAGAAAGTGGCAAACAAGTCCTGCAAAGACTGTGAAAAGGAAAAAGAACTGAAAATGCATGAAGAGCCTGAACAGGATGTAAAAGAAGTAAAAGTGGATAAGGAAGATTGTAAGGAAGAGGAAGTAGTGATAATTCAACAAGAAGCAGCAAAAACAGCTGATAATGATAGTGAAAGTAAAGAAAACGATAAACCAACCTTTCTGGTAAAATATTTTAATCTTTCATATTATGCCCTATTGCTAAATGAAGGAAGTTGTTTGTGTGGTAATAAGCAGTAATGCATTAAGTGAGATTTGTCTTGAGCAATTTGGTGGGGATTAAACTTAATTTAGTACCTATTTTAAAAGAACATATGATGAAACCAGATCCATCTCAGGATGACTATTATAGAAAGTCTAGAAAGCAAAATGCCCACAACCTCCACCAAAACAGTTCCTACCTCCCAGCTGTGAGGGCCTTACAGGTCAAATTCAAACCAAACAGTGTACTGCATGCTCTTAGTAGCCTACAGTAAAATAACTTAAATTTTGTGAACCTTCACAAAATTCAGGCTTCAGATTTAGGCTTCAGTTCTGCAGTGTAGTGCTCTTTGGTGCATTTCCATCTCCCAGCAATATGAGCAGGGCTCCGCAGAGGTTCACGGTTCTTCCTTGTGTAGTACATGTACATCAAGGTACAGGAGGCAAGTGTCTGTACCCTTTCAAAGTCTGATTTGAGATCTTTGGGGTTTTGTATAAGTAAAATGATTTGTCTGAGTGGAATCCTATAAAGGTCAGGGCTTACAGCTTAGATCAGTAGTTCTCAACTTTTTCAGTCATGGCACCCCTTCGCCACTCTTTTGGATGTGGCAGCATCCCCAGTTGAGGTAGCACCAACAGTGGTTCTTAGTTTACCTCAGTGCTTCTCACCTGGGTAATTCTACTTTCAGGTAAAAATGGCCTTGCATGCCTGCTGCACAGTTAGCCCAGCAAGGGCTGGGGCATGTCTGCATGCTTCTGCTGCCTTTGGGTTTTGATCAGCCTCAAGCAGGCTTGAGATGCCTTGTGCTATGTAGCTTTTCCAGGTCTTGCTTCTCCTGGAAACAGGTGTGCTGGTGGATCTGTCCTGCACAGTTGTTTCTGGGAGGGGCCAGACTAGAAAGGGCTACAGCTGAACCAGCTCTATCTGCTCTAAACTGACCACAGCCCTAATGCAGCTGGAGTCCACACGGGGCAGTTTTACATGGCTGCTGTTGCAGCACTCTAGTTGCGAACTACTGGTTTAAATCCTCACCTCACTGGCTTAAATACCTGAAAAATATGGTACCAGGAGTACTGTCTCACAGCTTATATGAAGTCTTATTGCTTTGAAGTTTTATTACCCTAAAGTCTTTTAAAGACATGGAGACTTTGAGGAGAATAAAAATGTTTTGGAGAATGAAAATTGACTAATCCATTTTACTTCAGTTAGGTTAATTCTTAATCAGTGTGTACTTGACAATGTCACCATTTGGGACTCTGTAGAAATTATTGTGTTATGTAAAAAATGTTGCCATTGGAATTGAAAGAAATGTCATGAAATCCAGACTTTTTTAAGCATTTTAAGTTTGTTTAAAAATAAGTTGGAATCAAATTTGGGTTAAAAATTAACGAGGTAACTTCGTTTAAAAAAAATCTAGTTAAACATTTCATGCTAGATTTTGTAGCTTTGACTCGTGACATTTCTTCAGGACACGGCTGTCCAGCTTCTGGGCAGCTGGGGTCCACATGCTGTGCAGGCACGATCCTTGCTTGCAGCTGTGCAGAGATCACCTCCTGGTTCCCCCCTACTGCGTAGGCTGCCCAGCCCATTGCCCCACTGCATACGTAAGGTGGGCAGGCTGGTTCTCTCCCTCTCCTGGCCATATGTGCTGTGTGGGTTACCTAGCCCAGCTCCCCCATTTCTTATAGCTATGCATGCTTCGTGGACTGCTTGGTGCCAACACTCCCCGCTCCCTTCCCCCCCCCCCCCCCCCCCCCCCCTTTGCCTTTTCTTGAATGTTGATTTCATAAGTTAATTGCATTTTTATATTTTCCTAGGGAAACAAAAAAACCTTGCAAGAACCTGTGTATGCTGAACCTGAGCAAGAAAAGGAATTAAATTTAACCAAAACAGAAGTTGAAGCCAACTTGGAAGACAAAGAAGAGGAAAAGATTAAAGAAGCAGAAATCCTTAGCACAAACATAGAGGCTGATGAGAGAGAAAAATCAGGGTAAGATTCTTTTTTGTAGCAAGTTAAGGAACCTAGGTCACTTTTGCATGTTTGTTTAAAGCATGTTTTCTTGAAACTTGAACTTCCAATCAGTTATCAATGTGTTAAATTAGACCTTGTCCCTGTAAAGTTTTGCGTACCTGTTTGTTTACATCCTGTGAATGGTCCAATTAAAATCAGTGGAGCTGCTCATGTTGTTTAACATTTAAGTAAGTGTGTAAGTCTTTCCAGAATCAGGGCCTAAATATTTACAAACCCCATGAGAAAGGGAAAACACAGAATTGTGTTATTTGATTAAAAAATAATTTTGTCATCCTGGTGGCTGAGCTGTTTACGTAGTCAGGTACATGGTGGATTTCTGGTTGTCACCTCTTGTCCTTGTGCTTTAGAGTGTTACAGGAGGGAGTATTATACCTCTGACTAGCAGTTCTGTAGCTGAATAAGTGATAATACTGACAGATAAGATCAGAAGGGACTCCTACTCAGTCCTCAAGATAATCCCTTCAAGGAAATGAAATTGGGGTAATAGGGATGTGGGGCAGATGAATCAGGGTTGTATGCATGCATTTATTCTGAGTGAGGGGGTTTTTTGTTCATGTTTCAAAAGAGAGCAACTGGCATGTAGCTGGTAGAGTAGGGGTCGTCAATTACAGCCCTCAGGCCAGATCTGGCATGCACAAAGTTTGGATCTGGCTTCTGGCAGCATGCGGTGGCAGGGGTCACAGAGGGGACACCTCTAGGATCCTTCTACCTGCTATTTGTCCAGCACATTCCTTTGCTGTGCTCCACCTCTTGTCTTTGCAGCCACAGGTGGCAAACCTGCCCAATTTTGTCTACCCTCGCTGCAGAATTTGGCTCTTAGCGTGACTGCTGGTCTTGGGAATCTGGCAATTGATAGTGATCACTGATCAGAAACGTTGACTGCTGTGGAGGAGAGGCAGAGGTTGGTGTGGTTCAGAGAGCAGGGATTCCTGGGGCAATCCCTGAGGATCAGCAGCAGTTGCTATCATGTTGCAAGCTGCATCTTCCTGTTTAAAAAAGTTGTTAGTCTCTGCTGGAGGAAAAATGGAATGAAAACTCCTTACTAGATCCCCATGACTAACTGCCCTTGTACTTACGGTATAAGTGCCTGCAAAGTGCTCTCAAGTGCTACTTGACCCTTAATTCTCTTGGGCATTTTACTAACCCCCGTTAAAGTTCAATGCCTACGCCAGTCCCAAATGTAATTACCTTAGTAGGTGATACTATTCAATTGCGATTGAATATAATAGACCTGGTATTTATGGTAGTGGTCTTTAAGAATAAGAATAACTTATTACAGGTAAACCCTAATTTTATGAAGGTCTCTGGTTTCTCTACTTTAAAAATCCTTGTAAAATCTGCCTGAATGACTTCTGTTTTGATACAAATTTCTGATAACTTCAGGAATTCAGGATTTAAAAACTTTGCTTTGCTTGGTAGAGGGGCAGCATTTTTTCATATATTTTGTTTTTTGTTTTGTAAGTTTTATTTTGCATCAATGTTTCTGTTATCTCTTCTGAAAATATAAGTTATGCCATACATGTACACTGTAAGTTGAACTACACGAAGTTTTAGTTTCAATTTTTTTTCGTATTCTAAAAACAGCAAATATCAAATCTTGGTTGATATTCAAGAACATCTCATGAGATGGAGGGAATTCTTTGAACAACTGGGAGAACTGTAATTTTCTAATTTGTCTTGAGTGTAGTTTTTTGTGTGAAGTATATACTCAACACACAAAAGGGGGGGAGTTGTTTTCTTTTTTCTGCAGAAGTATGATAGGCAGCATTCATTTTGCATAGCTATCTGCACTCTTTATCCTGATCTACATCTGTCTGTTGTTTCTGATATTGTGCAGTTTATTTTTTTTTCAATTTTTGTTTTTCAAAAACAAAACAAAGCCAAAGAGGCTGCCAGAAATGTTTTTCCTTCTTCCTTTCCCTTACTTCTCCCAATTATGCCTGTGGCTTCCTCAACTGTATTTACACTTGTATGAGGTACAGGAATGGTAGTCCAAGGCCAGTGATGGTTTTAGCTTAGTGTCTGTCACCTAGTTGAGGGATGGGAAGGGTACTTTAGTTTCTCTTCTAACTGCAGGGAGTAATGCTGTGTCAAATATAGGAGAAAACACTATCTTACCTACTGGTTTATGAGATGCCATAAAGCTTTGATACCCTGATGTAGGGAGAGTAAAAAGTATAGTGCTTGAGAGAAGATCTTTGTCTGCTGAGATTATTTTTGGAGACATTTTATGGCATGAAAATTTATAGAAGCAGCTTTGACAAATCATTAATTAAGCAGTACTACTGAAGTAGTGACACTATAAAGCTCTCCTTTTTTGAGCCTTCATTGTTTGTTTATACTATTGACAGATTTTCTTAGATGATTTGAGGAAGGTCCAGTTCAAAAGTAAGGTATCTTCAAATCATAGCTATGGGCACAAATCCTGCCTTTGATCCCTTTAAAGGTGAGAACTGCCCCAAAAATGACACAGTCTGGGTGGTTCTACTGCTGATGTGAGCAAGGTGGAAGTATCTGGAATGCTGCAAAATTGTATTTTATTGAGACTCAGTGTATTATAGCATGGAAGGGTTTCCTGAGGCCAGAAAACAGGTGTGGTTTAGCCCATATGAAATGGATGATGCGTTGTCTAGATGTTACTTTATTGCTGACTAATTCACCAGACAGAGCAACAAACTGATTATTAGAACATTTAAGGATAATTTTATGAATAATTTGCTCAATTAAACTGTAAAATGACAATCTACTTTCTCTATCTGAAAATCTAGTTTTATGGTGGAAAAGAATATAGTCAAAAGTTATGCTGCTTCATGCAGGAATTAATTTGTACTGTCTCTAAAATCTCAGTCTGGAAACGGAAAAGACCTATTCTCAAATAACAGGGTGCAGTTTGAAGACTTGATCCTTTAATTTGTGACTGGATAATGTTGTACCAGATTATTTCCTCTGCAGGAAAAAAAAAAAGCCTACTTTAAGGACAGGAAACTATTAGTTTCTCCTTGCATAGTTTCTACCCTGTTCCATTTTTGGGTAGGCAGGATTTCAGTCCAAGTTTGCAAATCTTAGGATATCTGCAGGTAGTAAGGGTCACTTTTGCTGGAAGTCCACGACTCATCTCCTTGTGTTCTTGATCCAATCCTTTCAAACAATATTCCTGTTGACCTCCCAGTAGTCTTCTCTGTACTGGGTTCAGCATTATAGTGTAGGTAAGAGGGTGAGTATGATGTGTATAGCTTGCTAATACCGCCCCCCCCCCCTCAAGTCCTACTTACTTGTGCAGGCTACTCAAAAGGGTCACGGATAAATAAGAGCTAGTAAAGCAACAGAGGAGCCTGACATCTTTCCTCTGTGTACACATAGTATGTATGGGTAATAGGTTGTGTTTGAAAGGTTATTTTTAAGTTGATTGTAAAGTGGACAAGCTCTTAGCTTTAAAGATAATGCAAAATGCCTATTTTAGTTATCCCACTAAGAAAAACTTTTTTTCTTCCTTGTAGTGCCTTGTTCCTTTACTGTTTCAGACTTCCATGACACACAGCTTTAGAAAATCATCTTTCTCCAAAGATTAGGATTCCCACTTGTTTCAACATTGTGAAATCCTGCACCTTCAAGGCACAAATTTACTGCCAACTGGAGTTGAGAAAAAGACGTCAGGTTTCCTCCTCCTCCCCCTTTCCTCCCCCCCATGCAGTGTTTTATTACATAATTGTCTTTCTCTGTAGCATTTGGCATTGACCATAACGTGGAGGGATGCCATGCTCAGAAAGTACTACTGAAACAATAGGGTCCAGTGTTCTCTTTTGGGGGTGAGGGGAGGGGGGGGAGATAATGAAACTGAAAAGCAGGAAACTTAAAGCTAACAAGAAGTTTTGTTCCCCCTTCTCCAGCTAACAATTAGCTTATTGAACTTAATCCTTCAAGACTGAGGCTGAGAGTTTAGCTGGATTTTAAAAGGAGGACTAGATATTTAAATAGTTAACAAAACCAAATAAGACTTTTTTGGAACAAATATAAGACCTTCTGTTTCAGGGTAAAAGTCAGTTTCTTACCAGTGTTAGGAAGAAAAGTTTTTCTGGTCAGGTTATTCCATATCTGCCAGCTGTTGGGATTTCTTTCCTTTTCCTCTGAGGCATTTGAAATGGGTCACTATTGGAAAAAAGATATTTAAGTAGCATGACCACTGGTCTGAGTTTGTATTGGAAGTCCCTGTATTTGTAAGAATTAATTTAGAGTATATATTATACCTCTCTCCCTGGATCTTATATCACTGTTACTCTAGACTTGAAGTGGCCCAATGAGATTTCTGGGCCACTTGAGTTGAGTTGTTAGGGAGTTGAGTCCTCCCTAATACTTCTAGTCCATAGTGAAGAAAGCTTTCAGTGGTGAGATGTAGGATGGCTTATTCCTGCATTTCCCTCTTCCTGGTCTAAGTATGCTGCCTCAGCCACCTAATGCAAACATATTGAACTTTGGACTGTTGGTTTTTAGGCTTATTTTTATCTACCACTAAAATGTGAGAGATCTGGACTGGTTCATACTCAGTATTCTCTGCTTGATAATATATGCAGGTTGCTTCTTACTTCAGTTGGGTTGAAATTGTTGGGATTTTTCCTTGAATAGTATCTGCTATTTTCTTGCTGAAATTTACTTGTTAAAGGAACATATGATCAAATACTGAACCAGAATGTGTTAAGATTCTTGCAGTTTTGAACTCTCCTGATCCTAATAATTCCATGCTTGGCACTTGGCCATAAATTTTCTTGGGACCTGGAATTAGCAAATTGTGCCAATGCTGGAGGAAGAATTCTGGACAGTGAGTTTGAATCTCTTTTGGCTTTAAGAAAAGTTACCTTGACCTAGCTTTTCCCTTTACTTTTTTCTGAATGCAGAGAAGGGCTAGGGCTAATAAGTCAATAAGCAGAAGTAAAAAAGTGAGTTAAGGAGATTGTTGTTTTCATTTAATAAGGGTCACATTAACAGGTAAGCTCCATACATGAAACTGAGCAGTAAAAGGCCAGACAGAAAGATAGTAGGCAAATCTCGTATGCCCTACTTCCTCCTGCATGTGTCCCTGTTTGCACAAGCATGGAGTGTTGGGTGTACATCAGGGCACATCAGTACATCTGCCATGTGGTAGGGATAGTTTTTTAGAGCAGCTGAAGCCGGCATCTCCATTTCCTCTACAGGTATAATGTTTTCTTCTAATCTTTTTATTTGTCAGAAAGGTCTGTAGATCAGAAATGACAACAGGGACATTTAAAATGTTACAGGAAGGGGTGAATGTTGGCATATAGTCTGGCTTTTGGATCTGCTAAAACAGTATATATGGAAGTTGTCTTTTGCAGTTGCATTTAATTTTTTGTAGAATAAATTTATTTATTTGAATGGGAAAATGAGTCTTGTTCACTGAACAGTTGGTTTGGACACCTGTTGAGATTTTATGGTGTTGCTATAAAGGCAGAGAAATTAACTTGTCAGATATATTGGCATATCCTTATTTACAGGAATCCTAGTTTTCTTTGTTTAAAAATCTCAAATTGTCTGCTTTAAAAAAAAAAAATTGCTAATTCTGATTTAAAAAACCAAAAACCTGCAATTAAAATGAATTGCCACTATATGTAGGTATCAGTTGAACACAATGTTTCATTGAGATATTTACAATTTTAAAGGAGTTTGGAAGCCTACACATGCCATAATAACTCTAATAAAATAAATGTTAAGTACCTATAAATTTTAGCATTTGATTTTGGGCTTTTTATCATGGAAAATCAGAGCTCCGTCTGCCCTTTTTGCTCCCCAGGATGCAGGTCCAGGCCCCTCACTCCCAAGCCACAGCTTCCCCGCCCAGCTTTGCTCTGCCCTGCTGTGCTGGGTCTCAACCGCTGGGCTACGGAGGCCCTGGGGAGAATGCAGCAGGGCGGGGAGCCTGAGCCAGCAGCAGGCAGCCTGCCTCCACCCTGTGTACAGATCTGGGGGGCACATGCTCCCCCCAGGAGTGGATGCAGCAGTGCGGAGCCAGCTCCACCCCTCTCTGCCTCTCAGATGAGCCACCTGCAGCTCCGTCCCCCTCTTTGCTGGGGCCCTGCAGCCATGCGTTCCAGCCCCACACACCGCCTGGGCTGGGCAGCAGCCCTGGGTCTGCCCAGCTCTCTCCCTCCTTCCTTCCTTTTGGGGGCCTCAGTCCTTCCCCCTTTCTAGACTTACTTGCAGGAGCTGCTCTTCAGGCTGCCTGGTGGCCATGTGCATGTGTGAGAGAGCACATGCACGTGGCACCCCTGCCTGACTGCCCTCTTCTCGCTCCCCCCAGCCCCTCACAGGCTGGAACTCTGCCAGCCTGCAGAGAGCTCTATGCAAAAGTAGAAAATCTGCACGTTTCTCCGCTAAAATGAAAAATCCATGATTTTCTCAGTTAAAAGGGAAAATGTGCAGGGTTCTCCATTTTCTCATGGGAAATGGAAAACCTGGATCCCTGTTTATAAAGGACATATTTATACTTGCCTCTTTGGCAAGTAAGTTGTGTCTTGGTGTACATGTTGTTTCTGAATGTATCCAAAGGGAATGCTTGCATAGTAGTGTCTTCAGACAGAATCTGCAATCAAATGTTGCCTTTATTTAACATTAAATTCACTCACTACTTGGTTGATGGCTTTTGGCATGACAATTAACTATTAATCCTATAGAACAGGCACACTATGTTCAGGTGCACTGTGAGTTTCATTTGTTACCTTTACTAATGTGTCTCATCTTGATTTAGGAAGGAGCACATCTGAGGTAGAATAGCTCAGGCTTCACGTTAGCCACTGCTGAGATTCTGGGATGATCTATATCTAATGTTATGACATGGGGGGTAGTCGCACATTCACTTGCAGTGGTTGCAAATGATTAGAGTGTTGTGATGTATTAAAGGTTTTAGTACGTTAAATAATCTTTACCTGAAAGGAAGCAGCTTTGCAACATCAGGATGTCACTTAATGGGTGTATCTACACATGTGCTTTACTGTGAAATTGACTGATTACTTTCACAGTAAAGCATCACAATCTACACGTACACCAGTATTAGGGTGCAGTACTATCTTATGGCAGTGTACTTAACTGTGCTGAAATGCATGTGTGGACAGTGACCAGGTGAGGACCAGACTCCTGGCTGCTGCCTAGCCATGCAGCTCTGCAGGTTCTGTACCCTCATGCCCTGGCCAGCCCCTCTGCAACCTGACACCACCACCCAGAGCCAGGGACCTCTTCTCCCCCCGCCTGCCCCCCCATGCCTCCTGCTGACCCCCACACCTTGGTGTGCTCTGCCCTGGCTCAAATTTCTGTTGTCCTGGGCATATATATAGACACTGCCCCCAGGAGCAGTTCACTCTGGCGGTAAGTGCTCTGGAGTTTTTCTTCACCTTAGTTGCACGTGTAGATGCACCCAATTTGTACTAAACTGCTCAAACATGCATTTGCTTACATTTTAACACTGCATTTAGTGTTAATAACGCACCCTTGGACTTCTGATGTCTGGAAACTGGAATAGTCATTAGGTGGTAGAAATTTCCTGCTGTTGCTGATTCAATCTGAATTTGAACTTCTGACCTATGAGTGAAACACTGCATAGCCATTTGCCCCTGAACCACTTCTTGCCCATTTAAGGACTTGTTTCATAATGTTTTTGGAATTTGCAGTGTTTAACTGGGTGCATGATTGGGAACAGTAGTATGGGGTCTTCTTATTTTCCCCCTTTGCTTGCATCTGGGACCCTGCTCCCTTCAAGAGCAGCAGCAAGGTGCATCTATGTGAGTGAATTGGGAATTCTCTGTTCTTTTCTCCTGCCACACGGAGGCTTCTGCTGTCAATTGATAATGCTGATTCCTTTCTGCTCCCAAGAAATAGTGGGTCTGGAATTAATGTCTCATGGGGTGGAGACATTTTTTGCAGACAAAGGTAGATGTCGATATACCAGTTAGATGGAAGTCTTGCCAGACTTTTGTCTCCCTGAGGGCCAGAAATATACTTTTTATTTAATATATTTTACTTAAAAAAAACCCACAACAACAACAAAAAAAACAACAACACTGAGATTGTTGTCCTCATGTAGTTCCAGGACTTGGGACCCTAGAAATGTGTACAGTGCTTGCATAGTAATCCAGGCCAGGAGGAAATAAAACCAGGAGATAAGGAAGGGACCCGATATGGGAAACTGAATTAAAAATAATTTTCTTTAGAGGAAAGGAGAGAGGGGAAAAAGTAAAAATAGAAGCTAATTGCTTAACTTTAAGTGGCAATTATACTAGAGTTTCTTTCTGTTAATGGTAATGGTTCAATTAATTGTAATAATTTAATTGAACAAATAGCTGATAAAACCTTGCTTCAGTTGTTTTAAAATCATCCCTTTAAAATAAAGATTTTTTTTTTCTTACCCCTGTCTGCTGTAAAGTGTATGTAGAGAAACTTTTCACCTCCATGATAAATGAAATGCTGTCTTGTAATTGTTACATTTCCTAACACAGGTTACAGATTGAAATCCAGGTTGTGTACCAGAGTACGGGGAGCACTGCCCCTTACTGTTTTATGCCATGCATGTCATAGGTAGGAGCTCATGGAACAGTTGCTTCCTTGGGGAACTTCCTGTGCAATGTTGGGGGTGGCTGTGGTGAACATGTCCATATTCTTAATGGCCCATCTTGTCTAGCTGTGTTGGGGCACTGTGGGCAGGTACCTTACGAGGACTGGGCCTAGTGCAGGGTGCGTCCCCTTGTGCATAATGGGAGTTTGTGCAGCAGGTTCAAATTATGAGTTTCAAGCTGCATCCTAACCTGTACCTGAGGCTTATGGCAAAGGCTTATGACTGAAGCTATATATTGGAAAGAAGTATTGGGGTAAGACTGAGGTAATGCACATGAGTTGGTAGAAGTAATTGGGAGAATTGCCACAGGTCATTCCACAACCTTCATCATCATTTATAGGATCCCCCCCACCCTTTTTAACACTGGCATACAACCTATGAGTCATGCTGATATTCTGTACTTCACTTCTGGATAGCCAGATAGAAAATTAGGTCCTTGCTAATTCTACTCTCTGTTGGCTGTATTACAGACCTTGATACAATGATCCTTGCCTCTGTCACTTCAGGTTTGGATTATTGTAATATTCTGCTCTTCCCACACATGAAAACTATTTTAAAACCTTATTAGTGTAGAATGAGATCATACTTGCATAATTGTGTGTTAAGCAACAGGCACATTCCACCCGTTGATTTGTACTGGCTTCCTTTTTGTCATTGTCATCATCGTTGTTGTCATCATCAATGTAATTCAAGATAGGTTTTAGTTTTATAAGCCCTTAACTTGTTTGGGACCAGAGGGATAAATGTGTGCGCGTGTGTGTATTAATAGATTTTCTTTATTATTTAAATGCTCCCTTATATAATTTTACATAGTGCATAACACAAGGGATCCTGACTTGGGTGGCAAGTAGGCACTACCATAATATAGATTTGTTAAAGCCTAGACAACAAATAAGGACTTTTACCTTTATTTGTTGGTTTGGAATTAGAAGGTTCTACAGATGTGAGGTAACAAGTATCACTTTACTGCTGTAGAAGGAAGCCAGTTAAGATGTTCTGTTTCTCAAGGCTGAAGCTTTCCTTGCATGGAGGCCTACTGTTTCCTTTGCTGGTTTTATAATTAATAATGCAACCCAATCCTTCTGTCCAGTGCCCTAGTACTTCATTGGTTGGTGGAACACAGTTATGGTAGTGCCCTATTGTCTACCTTTATAGCACAAATGCACCCTGCTTTTTGTCTAATTTGATTTGCTTAAGAAAAAGAGAGGCCTTTCAAGTACCTGAAGCTTTGTGATTTAATGCTGTTTTTTAGGGGTGGGGGGGGTTATGTTTTTAAGTTGATTATTATTGTCTGTTGCCAGAATGCTTGCTTGTTTTCCTTTTTCATTATTTTGACTAAACAGCAGTACAAGAACATCGGTATTCATATCCATACATATGTGATCGAACTGAGATTTCTACAATGCACACTGGATTGCCGCAGCCACAGTTTCTCTAAGAACTTCTGCTTTGCATCATTCAATGCCTTTCTCTACATCAGCATGGCTGGGTTTGAGGTCTTGAAAGAGGATATTATGGCCTTTGTAAAAGATTCTCTCCTCCCTTGCAACTCCTGGAACATGCTTTTCCTTTCACTGAGATTGTACAGGGATATTACCTTGCAGTTTTCTACTCCCAAAATAGGAATACTCTTGGCTTTGGTTTAGTTTCCTAGAATTTCCAATCTGTGATCATTGACCAGGCCACTTCTCACTGCATCTTTTTTAACTGCAACCATCTTTGCTGCCATCTTCTTACACTTCCTGGCATTTTCCTCCACCTGTTACAGACTGCTCTTCACATTGCCTACTTCACCATCCAAGTTACTCAACTTTACAATGAGGATTGCAGACCTCTCCTCCAGGGAAGTCCCAGTAGACTGTTCTAGAGTCTATGTAGAAAATCCATTGATGTTCCAAGAAAACTACCTCTACATGATGTGTGGTAGCAGAAGAGACCCCAAACTAGTCCAGGCTTCCTGGTTGCTTCACAGTCGGCTGCACCATAATTGAACAGACTTCAGCAAAGTCGTGCTTCTTTTCAGGCATGCTTTTTTCTTTTAGACATCATTAAGGATTCTGCTGTCAGGTTTCAAAAAAAATATTTTCTCCAATTAAGTTTGGAGGTTTTTTCCTTAAAATTGCCAGAAAAATCTTCAGAGCAGCGAGAGCACTCAGGTATGCCTTGCTCTTGCAACAGCCTAACTCCACCTTCTGTACCATGTGATGGTTTTGTTCTCATTGCTCTTTTTCTATTGTAATGTAGGGGTACTGACAGTGGAGCTCTTGGGGAGCACTTACATTACTGAAAGTTAAATTTGAGACAGGTCTGGGCTCCTGTTGTCAAGCGATATGGGCCGCCTGCTGATCCCAGTGAATTTTCTGGAAGTCTTATCACTGATTTCTTTGGGTTAAGGATTTGGTTACATGGAAGAGAGTAGAGGCAAAAAGAGCTTTATGGAGTTAGCTGTGCCTTTGTTTTCTAGTTTTAATTCCTTTGTTGGTTTTTAATTATGTTAACAAAGTAGATGGCTTGAAATTTGTTAATTATATCATTAATTAGATACTTGTGTCCTTAAAGGATATAAATGTTTGTTAAAGAGAGTCCCCTGTATTCTTAATCTGTGTAATATTGCATTTGATAGACTTATCTTGTGGTGTTTGAAAACCAACTACATTGGCATTGGGGGTTCTCATATTTTTCTAGTGGTATAGGCATGTACATGTAGCTAGCTGCCTCCATTCCTGGTGTAATTCCATTAGATTCTGTAGTTGTACTAGAGATGAATTGGCCTGCTGTTTGCAAGTCTCTTGGCAGCTAATTAAATAATTGTGATTTGATTTCTACTCAATGCATTTGGCTCATTAACTGTAAAATGTTGTTTGATCCTTTCCAAGAGAGGAAGTGGCTATGCTAAATGAATATTTTCTGTTGCATAGTCTGGAAAAAGTAGGTGTTTGATATAGACTCTTGTGATTGTATTGCATTTTAAAAATCAAGGTGGAATCAAAGGCTGGTAGTAGTAGCAATCTCCTTCTCTCCAGTTTTCACACCTTCTGGTTCTCAGGTTTTAAATGTTTAGAGTTCTTAATAATGAAAAGCTGACTACAGGCAGCATGGAAGTGTTTTTGGTTGTACGCAGATAATGGGAATAGTCTAATGTCTAAGAAAACATGAATGACCTCAAAATTAAAATCCAAATTTTTTGTTAAAATAGCCTTTGTAATTTTGCATGTATCTTCAGAAAATTAGGACCAATTCTCAGAGTTCATAAACACCCCACACCAGCCATTGACTGAAATTGTTAGAAATTATGGGTTCTTAATGCCTCTGCAAATTTGCCTGAGTTCTTAAAAATGCACCTAAAGTCATAAATCCTACGTTAGAAAGTTCAGGCGTCAGTGTTTGCATTTATGCATTTATAAGTCTTGGATTTGAGTGATTGATTTTTTTATTTAAGGTCTTTAGCATAACTGGGAAGGAACAGCGGAACTATGAATCCGATCCTTTTAAATGTTCCTATATAACATCCATGGCATAAAACTTTCTTTAAATCTGTTTCTTCAAAATATACTTGCATTGGAATTGTGAGGCAATTGGTTTTAATGGAGCACCAAGCTTTATCTGGTAGCAAGTCTCAGGCTAGCTGTTTGTAAAATTTGTATCTTAAAAAATTAATGTTAAGAATGCTTCGCTCTGTTTTAGGAGATTAATGTGAGATTTAAAAAATAAGTATGTTAGCTAAAGGGACTGCATTAAAGGATTCAAGAAAATCTTAGTTTTGAATGATAAAAGATCAGAACATTAAACAGGCTAATAATCTTCATAGCATAGAGTACAATTGCAATTCTTACATGAATTATTTTTTTCCCCTCTATCCCAAGTCATGCTTTTAATCTTACTGTCACTGGATTCTCTGTGTTTTGCTATATCCTATTTAGCTGGTAATACTTGCAAAAAGCTATTTCACATATATGGAGCCTGCTGTTTCCAGTCTCTAATGCATCCACAATATTTATCAGTATATGTGGTTTGGAAGTGAAAAGCGTATGAAGTATCATTTATTAACTCTACAATTTTTTAAACCTTTCAAGAGATGACACAAATAAGGAAGAAGATGAAGATGAAGAAGAAGCAGAGGAGGAGGAGGAGGAGGAAGAAGAAGAAGAGGAAGAAGACAACAATAACAATGAGGAGGAAGAGTTTGAATGCTATCCACCAGGCATGAAAGTCCAAGTGCGGTACGGACGAGGGAAAAATCAGAAAATGTATGAAGCTAGTATTAAAGATTCCGATATCGAAGGTGGAGAAGTCCTTTACTTGGTACACTACTGTGGATGGAATGTGAGGTAACTTGAGCTTTTAGCTAGTGATTTACTTTCTCTAAATTTACTTCTAAAATACACTTGTGTATTTTAAAAATTAATTGAATATAGAATTTTGCATCTCCTAAAGTTTCAGTACTGGTGGTTTTGAAGGTCATTGTAATGAATTAAACTTAGATTTTTTTTTTAACGTACAGATGTAGCCTGTTAGTGACTTGCAGCTTGGAAAAAACCTTCTTGTATATAGCTTCAGGAGAACCTCTTTCCTTCCTTCACTTCCTTTTAAACCTCACCAGGCAACAAAAGAAATTAGCCCACTTCATTGATAAATTCTTTCCCTGGCTCTCAAGCCAGTTGTACCAGATACTGTGTTTGAGTAATTATAGACAGACACTCTTTAGAGTGAAGTACTGAACACAATGAAGTTTCATGACATTTACCAAAAAAAGGAGATGAAACACCAATTTTCATTCAGGAAAAAAACCAGTGATTTCTTATTGGACAACCTTGCTTTAAAAGAACACTTTCCTCTGGTGCTAAATGTATCAGTTACTCTGTGCACCCAGGATTCTTAATTGCACATCGGAGGGCAGTAATTAATTATACTTCACTTGTCCAGATCTAGTTTTTCTTATTGCTTCTGGCTTCTTAACAAGGCTTTTATTAACTTGTTATATTATCTTTGTTTTGTGTGCTTAGCATGGTATTAGTGGAAAAATATTAAGGCTTTAATTTGTTTTTTTTAGTAAAACAGAAGAAACTGACAGAATAAACAAAAGTTTCTTGAAATCTTTTAAGCCAGTTATCAAGACTCCTGCTTTGTTGTAGTTTCAACAGACCCCCTCTGTGTGCTAAGGGTTCTCAGCTGTCATCTTTTTAAACTTCTTGTACATCTTGTAGATGCTTAAAATCAAAGGGGTTGAGGAAAATCAAAATACTCTTGTGAGCCTTTCATAGTCTTCACGCATCATTTGGACTCTGATTGCTATTATTATCTCTGACCAAGAAAATAAGACAGAGGTCACTTGAGATCTCATCCCGTGCTGGCAAAATCAGCATGCAAGGGTCACAGCTGTAAAGCCATGTCGCTTCTCTCCTTTCCTTGATGCCTCCAGTTTGCATCTGATTCCACTGAATTCCTCACCAAAACGACCAGTATCCTGAGGAACAAGTCATAATTGAGGATTCTGATTTTTAATTTTTAGCAGTCTTTGTTAAACCTGTGTTGGTCTACTGGAATGTCTTGGTAATCTCTTACATAAAATATATCTTCAGACTACATTAGGTAGGTCAGAGAAACAAGGCTGTGGGATCCAGTTCTTAGTTACCAGTATGTTGGGGTGAAGAAATGATGCTCACATTCAGGTTTGGATAGGATTTGGAAGATGACTAGCATTTCAGCCATGGAGGACTCGTTTTCTATGGTCCCCTTTGGGAATTGGTATGTTGGCCTTTGACAGGTATTGAATTTACTTCAAAAGTGTTTTGCAGTTTTTAAACTCCTTTTAAGTTGTCCTCTTGGGTTTGAATTCAGATGATCTTAAGATTTTCTTCATGAAAAAATTCTCTGCCTCTTCAAAGTAAATGTTATCAAACGTGCTATAGGGTGAAAGTTGGAGGTTTTATTCAAGCAGCACTGCTTTTTATATCTTCATCTTGTAGATCCCAGTACCTTTGTTGTTCAAAGGAAGAGTTATGATTGTGTGCTATGAACTCTGGATTTCAAACAAGTGCATAGATTGCTATAAAATGTATTCTTTCTGTAACTAGGAGGTATTTGATAAGGAGAACACTTTCAGTTAACTGTTGTGCCTTTTTAGAGGAATGGGAAAGTTGCTGCTGTCAGCAGGTCTTCATTTGATGTTGTTTGGCCTTGGTTATCAGAAGGGTAATGGTGGTCATTTTTGGTGCTTTAATAATTGTCCTAATCCCATAAGATTCCTGTTTAGCTATTGGAATATATAAGGATCCTGTTGCGCATGCCCAGTTTGTTAAATTCAGATGAGATATTTGGAAAAGTTGGATTTGGCAGTATCAGAGCAGATGGGTCTGTTGCATTTCGTGGCTACAAGCAGCACCTGTCATAATTGATATGCTTTCATTTCGGATAGCAGCTAAGCATCTTGGAATTACAGGGGTGTTAAGACATAGAAGTCTTTAACTTGTACATACAACTTGATAGTTGATTTTGAGTCAATTTCAGCTTTGAAAAATAGCAGGTTTATGTGGCTTTTCTTAGTAGATCATTGCCCCAGGAAAGGTTTTCTTTCCTTGTGTGCATGTTATTGGGGTTTATAAATTCATTTCTGATTTGTTAGCCAGTTTGTAGCTACAAGAAACAATTAAAAACCTAAGGTCATGTAGTATAGATCTTTGTGGGCTTGGAATCAAGGGCCCTCTTAGTTGTCATTTTCCCCCTAAGTTGTTCTCCCCCCCCCCCCCCCCCATCTGCTTCATTTACTATAATATATTACCTTTTCCTTGTACCTCGTCCTTAATAAAGAATTCTTTAACTTGCAGTTTGTTTGGAAGAGCTTCTCTCAAGAGAAGCTCTTTTAATAGTACATTGATAGTATATTGGAGTTCTCTTGTCCAATACATTAATAGTGCTTTTTAATCGACTGTTGGCATATTTGGCATGAGAGTAAAATAGTGTTTGAATATTCCAAATATTCAGTATTCCACTATACTTTTTCAATTCTTCAGAGCCATCCAGTGATACTAACCATTGTAAAACATAGTAATACGGGAAAGTTGACTCAAACTTTAAAACAGAAGTACTGTATTCAACAGCATTTTCTAGCTGCCCTTTGTGTGGGAAGGCAATCACTGTTATATGTTTTATGAATCAGTATAATGGTGCTTAAGAAATGGGTTGCTTTGAACAATAACCTTAATAGGAATCTGTTCTCTTCAGTGTTAGAGGATAGGACTGTGCGAAGCTTCAGTTGATGATTTGATTCGGCAGAGATTTGGCCCGATTCGGTGGCTGACTGAATCTGAATCAAATCACAAGACCATTTAATCTTTCCGAATTGAATCAGAACCCTCCAAATCAATTCAGAGAGATTCAGAAAGATGACTATTTTTTTCGCTGAGCTGGGGAGCACAGTGGGGCCCCCCCCCCCCCCCC
>NW_005841854.1:1293025-1306280 GCF_000455745.1 Alligator sinensis | reverse complement strand
GGGGCCCCCCCCCCCCCCAGTATGCTTGGTGGCAGACCCAAAAGCGGATCACAAGTACTTCCAGGTTTGCCGCTGAGCGCACTGGGGGGCCCCCTGTGCTCCTGTGGGACGCTCCATCCGCCCCAGCATCTCAGCATTCACAAGCCACCTGGTACCTTGACATATGTAAAAACAAAAAAACCCAAAAAAAACCCCAAAAAAACAAAACCAACCAAACATTTAAAGCTGTGTCTGTGTCTGAATCGCTGATTCTCTGAATCTGCATCGAATCTTCAGATCCGGATTCAGCTGAATTGAATCGGGACAGTGATCCGAATCAACGAATCGAATCACTGTCCCCGATTTGGGCCGAAGCCAAATCTGAATTGCATACGGCCCATTTCGCACACCTGTAGTAGAAGGACTAGTACAAATACCAGATGTGTGTTCTCTCATTAGAACAAACTCCTACGTAGCTCAGATCCAATATTAACTTGGCATATCAAAGAGTGGACAATGCAATTATCCTTCTTGCTGTTGGGTTGCCCAGAAAATTTAAGTTTACATCTCATTAGTATCAACTATTTTTCTTTTTGGTGTTAGACTGGGTCAGTAAATCTAATCCCAAGAGACTTGGTGCTTTGTCAGTTTTGAATGCGTAGGACTAGATTCTAATGACATCTGTGATTAGATTGAGAGCTGGTAGTTTAACTGTTCTTTTAAATTCATGCATTGCAGCTGTGAAAACCTAGGGGCATGTATCTGTTCTTTCAGAAAGCAACAGTGATAAGGAAGAAATGTTTTCTGTATTGAATTGAGTTGAAAGCAGAGAAAGGTGATGGTATTAAACTAGTGAAATCACTGACATTGAGATTCTTCTTCTCAATTACAAAATGGCAAATCTGTTACCATGCTGTTTTGAGAACAGCAAGCATTTGTCAGAGAGGACTTCTCATTAGATGCATCTGGAATTACCTTCCTTGTTTTGCTTAAGAAAATAATTGCAGACCTGTCTGCTCTAGAATTACTGGATTCCCTTGTTTGCAAGATTACTTGCTGAATTATGCAGTTTCCCTGGAACAAAGACTTCAAGCTGCTGCTTACAAAAGCTTATGCTATGAATGTTTGATTTAGTTGGTCTATAAGGTGCAAAACTATCTTGCGTTCTTTTTAGGGCTTATCCATGCCAGTTCCTCCTTTTGTAACATTTTCACTTCTTTCTTGACAGCTTTATATGGATGAAATATGTTGAAAAGTGAATTGTAAAGCATTTAAAATATTAGGTAATCCTGTAATATGCCCAGAATGTCCCAAGTAGCAAGTGACAAAGGGTGTATTTGGCATAAATTCTAAATTAACTGTCTTTCCATTGTAGGTTATTCAGACTCTCGCTGGCTGGCTGCCTTATGGTGCGAAACCGCAAAATACATCACACTTATGTCACAGTTACTCAAAAATTATACACTATGTCTTTTTCTTTTGGAAATCTGGATGGGGAAATAATGGTTACTATTTAAATGACTGTCAAGCACTACCACTATAGTTTTTCATGCTTTGGAGTAGCCCACTAGCACAAACCAGTTTTAAAATATTCAGATTTGAGGTGCCCTTGGAGAAAAGTTGCAACTGTTCTGAGAGAGGCCTGCTTGTGGCACTGCATGAGACCCTCAGAACTTGGCTAACATAGAGGTCTTTGTTTAATATTTCAGGATTTACTTGATTTACTTATCAATCCCTTGCAGCTTTTAGTACTCCTAATATGAGAGCTCCTCTAAGTAAACTGTGCATGCCTGTCAGTCAGGGGTATTGACTAAACTGATATTGAGGTGTCTGTTTTATTCACGTTATACAGACACATCCAGGGCATGAAAAATCCACCTGCCCAGCAGGAGCAGGACTCTTTGTTAGGTGAGTGCCATCGACTTCTGCAGAGATTGAGCTGTGATTTAACAACAAAAAATCCTTAATATTTCTAATCTCGATGATTGTGAATCTTCCAAACATGAACTGAATGTAGTGATGTTTTCCTAAGCCTGTAGAGACAGTTCTAGTGCTGAAATCACTACTTCAATGGGGAGAGAAGTTCAGCTGTTGGTGCTGTGGCAACACCAAGGGATGCCTGGTCTGTTGGACTAGAAAGCACAAGGCATGAGACCAGCCATGTCAGCACAGTGTTTGGGCTTTAGTGACATCGCACTCGCCCAGGAATTGGGTCTGTTTCCCTCCCCACCCCCAGAGCACATGTACTCACAGAACCTTTTCCCTGTGTGGAAAGAAGGGCCCCCTGCATGTGTCAACCTCATGAGGTCATGTTGACACAAGACTGAATAGAAATCTTTTTGCTTGGGTAGCTGGCAGTGGACCCAACTTTGCTGGACCCCAAGCTGGCAAGGACTCCTTGTCTACAGCTTCTGGTTTTCTTTTTGGGTCCATAAGGAAAAACTCTGTTTCTGAGCATCCAGTTAAAAGGGGAGCAGTTTAAATGGATTAGTTTTGGGTAGAGAGCTGTCGGGCACAAGTGGGTGAAGGGCAGTGCAGCATGAATTGATGCATCTGGAGGAATAGGACACTGATGTGTAATAGGGAGCACTAACTGAGGGAATTTCAGAGATCAGTTATCAAGTAACTATGATTTTCAGGCCCAGCCAGAAGGGGGAAAGAGGGGGGAAATCAGGCAGAGTACAAATACAAAATGGTGGGGGCAGGGGGAAACCATGATACTGCTGTTGGTTTGGTTAGATTATTTGTCTTATGTCTTCAGAGCTCTTCTGATGTTGCTTTTTGATGTAACTAATTTATTTTTGATGCCACTGTGTTACTATAGAAAAGTGTAGAGTAGGAATCAAATTGTTTAATAGGGCCCTAGCCTGAAACAGTTAAAAATTGTTGGTCCAGAGTCATTAGGAGAAATTTTGCCCAAAGGAGATTAGCAGCCACTGAACTGAGTGCATCCTCAGATGCATGTTAATATTTCAAAGAACGTCAAGGTGTGCAGATCGAGTTTAAATATGCACACATCTGGTGCAGTGTTCTTTTTGCTTTGTATAGACAAGCAGCCAGTTATTATAAAGCAGAAGGAAAATGGCAGGAATCTTTAAAACCCTTCTGACTTGGAATAAACAATTTCCAAATATAGGTTATTCTTTTTAAACAAACAGAGTGCTTGTTTCAGAGCAGTTTCCCAAGGTGCCCTTAAAAAGGTGATCTAATCAGATGGCAAAAATATATATTTCCTGGATGCTTCTCTTTTGTGCAGGCAACTGATCTCTTTTGTAAGAGGTGAAACTGCTTGTTGTTTCTTTTTCTGATCATTTCTGCTGGCTAAGACAGTTGAGAAAAGTCCCTTCGTGTGGGCAATATAAACACTACGCTGAAAGGTTTTTCTGGCACTTTTTAGGTTATATTGGTTTGCCAAGGTCAGTTGTCTTTCTCAGATGGGTTGATAACATGGTATCCTTGCTAGTTATATGAAGATTAAAGGCCCCAGGGAAGGGGAAAGATGTCTTTCCTGCCTTGTCTCTGGAGCCCTTCTGGGCCTGGGGTACCTTTGCTGTACTGTAGACTCCAACTGTTTCTGAAGTTTTGGTCTTTGGGCTCCTGGTCTTGTCATGTGGTCTATACTAGCAGCACAGCAGCATGGATGAATGCTGAAGGATCAACAAAGAACATCTCTAGAACAGTGTGAATGCTTTGTTTCCATCCTATGACCTTGGTGCTCATTTGTCTTTCCTGCCTTTAATTCAAAACACTCTTTCTGGTGTCATTCAACCAGAATACTACAGAAATTTCAGTCCTTCTTGGCCAAGCTTGCATTCTTCATTTTGATGAGAATAAAGGGACTCTTTTTCCATCATGGATTTCTCCCTAAAGTATTTCCAGTGTCATGTGAAATGTAGCTTCTCCCTCCCTCCTTTCACCATTATGTACCAAGGCAATTTTTTAAAAACACTAGTCTTGCTTTCTTTTGGGAATAGGGCCAAAAAACCCTGTCAAAAGCAATATATGCCTTTAGATAATACAATGTACAGAAAATTGTGATAGCTATGATAAATTGCCATAGTGGGCAATTTAGATCCATTATTCTACTGAAATCATGGTGGCATTTGAAGTGTGTTCCCTCCATCTCCTCTAGAAGTTAGTTTGCTTGTTGTGAGTCTTGTAGTTGCACAAAATCTTTTACTCAACATCTCCATTGCTGACGAGTCATTGCTTCAAAATTCTCTGAAGAGTGAAGATTTGTATAGAAAATCCTACGCTGAAATGAAAGTAAATTTGCCAAGACCTGAGATATTCCTGTTGGGTCACTTCCTGCACTTACTTGTTTTCAAATGCCTGCTATTTAGAACAGAGGGACTGTATTATATACTCATGTGAGCTGAGGGAGCTAATAAACAGCAAATCTGATTTAAAAAAAAAATTTTTTTTTATTTAAATTTTTTTTGTAATGCTCATGTCTATGAGGTGCAGCACTGATTAATTTATGAAGAGCATACGTTTTAAGGTGATAACCCACCTGTGTGAATTCCACTTGTTTCGTTGACATTAAGATTTTCTTACTAAAATTGCATGTTTCTTTTATTCTAAAACTGAAAAATCTTTTCCTTCCACATTCTCAACTCTTGTTCTTTTCTTAGGTGAACACATTCTTTGAAGTCTGATTAATTATAATATGGAAAAGATTCAGCGTTATCATTTTGCACTCTAGAGTTGCAGCATTTTTAAAGTTTAGGACTCTCTGCATCTGTAGATTCTCAGATGTCCTTTTGGATTGTCTCCTAAATTCTTCCTTTTCTGTTAAAGATTTAAGCAAGTTCATAACTCTGGAATGTGTGTTATTAAAAGTAATGTAGAAAGTAACATTTTTCACTGATATTAACTTCAGAGGTTGATATTTTTAAGCCACCTTGGAGATTTGGCTGTGCTGTTTCCATTTTGAGAGGAGAGGAAATTGTGTGTCTGTATAGCCTAAGTGACTAAAAATAGCCCAAATGTCTAAACAAAGCTGTTGCTATCACTTACCAAAAATCAGTGTTCAGGTCCTTGACATTCGAAGCTCAGCATTCTGCTATGGGAGATTCTACAGTGTCTGAGATGTAGTGTCATGTGAGGATTGCAAGACTGTCAAGGGGTGAAGTAGTAATTTTAGGATTTGAATGCAACTAGCTTAAAACAGTGTTTCCTGACCTTTTCCAGCCCATGGCACACTTACATTAATAAAATTTTTCTGCGGCACACCTGTTAAGGTATTCCCCATCCTCATACCTATTGTAGCTCATTGCCATGGCAGAATTCCACGGCATACCTGTTCATTTCTGATGGCAGACTTTTGTGCCACTGCACACTGGTTGGGAAACACTGACATAAAAGGTATTTTCAATCATTTGAGGCATGTGCAGTATTTAGACTTGGGTAATGTCTGTGGAAGATTATTTTTGTTGCTGAAAGCAGGTAGAATCAGTGAAATAAGTCTTCCAGCAGCATATAGTACTGTGATCAATTATGTAAAGGAAAGTTTTAGAACAATTAATTTTCACTGTGAATATGTTCAATTCTAGTGTAAGATCCATTTGAGATTTGTTTGTTTTCATCTTGTTAATGTGAGCTTAATTTGAAAAAAAAAACAACATTATTTTAAACCACAGCAATAACAAATTTGCTATTAGCAAGTGTATCACTGACTTATTTAGAAATCATTTAATTGCAATCATATCCATGATCGTATGATCATGCACAGTATATTACAGTCTGCAAAGGGAGAAAACTCAAAATTTCTGTTTGTTTCTTTAGCAAACAAATGCCCCTATGTTATTACAGAGAAAATAAAATTGGGGTGTCTTTGTGTTCCAGGAACTATCGTCAGGCTAAAGCACCATTCTCCCTTTTTCTTGTTCTATTTTTTTGGGATGCCATTGTTTTTATTCGTATGGGGAATATGCATGAGCAAAGCACGGTATTTAGCCTCTGGCATGCTGTGGGGGTAGGTAGTATGTGCATGGGGGAAGAGATTCTTATGTCTTCGTGAGTGGTAGTTGGGAGAGATGGGGCTAAAATTAGTGGGGGAGGGTTTGTTTGTGGGGCTGTGGGTAGGGAAACGGTGGTTGTGGGGAGGAGGGAAATTGGATTTTTCTGTTTTGGAGTGCTGTTTGGGGAATCCTGTCTGTGGGTTACTTGCTTATTGTAAGCTGCTCTGAGCCTTTCAGATAGGGTCAGATATGCATCTAATATATAAATTGAGAAATTTTGATGTAGTTTATAAGTGAAAAAGAGTTGGAAGTTCTGATTTAGTACCCTAAAAGATACTGGTTAGTATTGCAGAATTCCTATAGTTAGATGTATTTGTCAGTCATTGTTAAGAATAGGCTGGGAGTCTAATAACAGAGGTATGTCAAAATAAAGGTGTGACATCAGATCTGTGTGGGAAAACCTACATGGCTTTGAGTGCAGTACATCTAGCGCTGATGTTTGTTTGCATTTTCTCCTCTTACATCATCATTAGTCATAATTCACACTCGCACTGTCTTTCTCTCTTTAATTAATGCATTTCTTATGCAGGCACTTCTCGTGTACACATCTTAAGCAGGCAAAGGGATTATAAATCTGCTTCACTGGGCGTGTTTACACATGTGCTTACACCGTCTTAAATTTACTGTGCAGTTACTGGGAATAGGCTGGAGTTTACATGTGCAGGCATTAAAGTGCATTAACTAAAGTTCCAAGTCTGTCCATACACACAGTGTTACTGCCAGTAAGGCATCTGTCTACATGTGAGTTATTACGCAGTAAATAATCAGACATAAATTCAATACCTGCATGATGCAGGTATCAAATTTATGCTTAAGTTGATGTAAGTTGCCATATTTACTGCACAGCACAGGCATGTACATATAGACGCGTGCCTGTACTACACAGTACTTTTGGTTACTGTGCAGTAAATGCACACATGTAGATACGCCCACTGAGTCTTAATTTGACTCTGTTAGGTTTTTTTAAGTATTGTTAGTTTTCTGTTTTGAGCACAGTTCCACAGCAAATGCTCTAAATGAGAAATATAGGATATTCAACATGCAAGATATATATATTTCTCATTTAGAGCATTTGCTGTGGAACTGTGCTCAAAACAGAAAACTAACAACACTTAAAAAAAACCCCTAACAGCGAGTCATATTAAGATATATATTTCTTATTTAGAACATATATAGATATCTATATATCAGTTTCATTTATCTTGCATTTTGAATGTCATGTGCCCAACTAAGGAGCTGGGATAGTTGTAAAATGTTGGTACTGTTTATAGGGCATTTAACTGCTCACACCTTTTCTGATCTAAACTAAATAACTTATAATGCAAGAGGGGCACCAAGAGAGCTTTATAGGATATTACCGACTTCATTGAAAATCAGCCAAAAGGAGTCATCTCTTTGTCAAGCAGTCAGGTTTCACATAATTGTTTTTTGTTAGTAAAGCTATTCAGAACACAGGCTGAATTCACCTTATAAATGTGAATGGAAGTATGGGACTCAGATCTGTTTTCCCATGAGTATGCAAGTTTTCCATTGTGGTTTTATGCAAATTGTATGCATAGAAGGAAAGGAGAACGTTGATTTTAAGTCTGCTACCAAAACATGAGGAGGATTTTGCCCTTAGGAAGTAGATATCTGAGATTTTGCTATACTGTAGATTATGACAATGTATTAATTGCCTATAAGCAGTTTCTTTTTCATACTGGTACTTTCTTTCCTTTTTGGAATTTTTTTAATGATACCTTGAATGTTTACTTAAAATATGTACATTTGTTTAATAATATTTGCTTTCACATTTAGATATGATGAATGGATAAAGGCAGACAAGATAGTGAGACCTGCTGATAAAAATGTGCCAAAAATCAAGCATCGAAAGAAAATAAAGGTAGATTTTTTTTTTCCTTTCAGATTAATTTGCTGCTATATTTATTTTGTGTGTCCTGGGTTTTATTGTTTTTCCTTGTAAATAGACTTGCAGATGCATGACTAAATTGGTTTCTGCTCATCTTTTTAGAAGTATACAGTATTTTTAAGCATGGCTTTTGTATTTTCATTTAAAAAAAAAAAAAAAAAAATCTTGTCCCTCATTTTTCTTCTGGGCTAAGGGTGGCGCATGAATAGGAAGTAAATCAAACAGTACAGTTTCATCAGTAGTAGTGGTAGAACAATTCTAGGAAACACTATTTTTGAGCTCCCTCTGCTGGATTTGAAGAACAAACCTTTGTCAGCTCTGGTGTCTTTAGGTCCTTTGGATGGGAGGATATAAAGTAAACTTTTTTTTCCTTCCACATACAGATACAACTAGTTCCTATGTTCAGAGAAGTGCAGCACTGTGGATATTTCTGCACTCTTCTGAACACAGGGTCTAGTAGTATCACATGCCTGTGGTTGAGGCTGATTTTACATTGCCTCTTTTCCTTCCACATCAGTAGAATATATGTAGGTACCTTCCAATCCCAGGTCTGGCACAAGAGTCGCACCTTCTGTAGGCAGTGTCATTTACAGGGTTTAGCATAGGCTAGCCCTTGGAATGCAAACAGCATTCCCCTTTGGATTATAGTTACATTTTTTGTACCAATGTTTGGGAACAGGCCTAAATACAGCAGTAGTATAGCTTGTAGAAGAACAATGTAATATCTTCTATTTGTAGGTTTTATGTTCAAATGACTGTCAACATTGCTAATTTGTATTTCATATTAAATTGTTAAGATTAGAAGCTTAATGCTTTTTTCCTCCTTAACCTAGAATAAAATTGACAAAGACAAGGAAGAGAAATATTCTCCTAAAAACTGTAAGTTGCGACGCATGTCAAAACCACCCTTTCACACCAGCACATCACCTGAGACTGGGTCCAAACTTGATAGTAACGAAGCCAAAAATTCTGAACAAGCTCCAGTTAAATCCATAGAAATTACTTCTATCCTTAATGGGCTGCAAGGTATTGTACATACTTTCTAATTCACTCATTTTATCAGTGTCAACAAGTGACAGTTCAAAGCATCTGAAGCCAAACTTAAGTTGAGAATTATTTAAAAAAAAGAATGTTTGTAAATTTACTTTTTTAGGATGTTTTTGTTATTACTACTACTACTTGAGTCCTCTTTGTGCAAGTGTCTGTTTATTTACGAATGTTTTATATACATTTAACACTTAAATAATTTGAAAGACGATTAGCAGGATTCTGATATTGCAATAATTTGAAAGACGATTAGCAGGATTCTGAAAATGGAAATATCAAGATAATGAAATCTGATTCTGAGAATTTTTTTTATTTATAAAGTATAAACCCCTTTTTCTGTGTTTTCATACCTGTTTAACTAAAGTGTCAGGATTCTTTGAGAATTCCATATCCCAGTCCTTCATTTAAGGTGTTGAGAGCTTCTATTATGCATTTTGACAGTGTCTAAGACTACTTTCAACTGAAAAATAAGGGGAAGATGTAACGGTTTTCATACTTCAGTGGAGAAAACAATAAAGCATAAAACTAAAAATAACCCCTCTATCCCCAAACTTTTTAGTCCTTCTTAATATAAAGAAAGTCATCCTTCTCTGTGCACCACTAATCTGGTAGTCTACCAGGGCAATCCAAATAAAGCCAAGACCCTGAAATTCAGTCTCATAACCTTGAAAACAGAAGGTACAGAAAGGTTTGTTTGGGGTTTTAAAAAATATTTTAAAAACAAAATACTAGGTAACAAGGACTTTTCCTCGGGTGAAAAATTGATAGACACATTTTCCAGGTACTGAGGGATTAATAGTCCTCTCCTGGCTACTGTGGAAAAATACAATGTAGCTTCCCTGTTGTTGGATTGCTTTTTTCTGCTGGAACTGCCACAAAAGCAGAAAGCGTTTTTTATGTGCCCTGTGACTACTCCTCTGATTTTGAAATGACCTTGGGGCATTAACAGGTACACCAGAATGTGCAGATCTGTGCCAATGCCTAATTGTCTCTTAGTCACTTTTTAGATAATGAAGAACTCAAGTTCCAGCCTTTCTGGAACTTTACAATCTTAACTAGTGGCCGTGCCTCATAACTTCAATTCCTGCCATCTATGTTGGCTGCTAGGGTTGTGCAAAACAGCACCATCTCGTTTTGAGTTCTGTTTCGAAGGGACAGTGTTTTGTTTTATCATTTCGTTTTGAAGCACTGTTCTGTTTCGTTTCGTCAAAACTGTTTCGACGTTTCGCCAATAGGCTACAATGAGGAATCATCTAAATGCCTATAACTGTCGTTTCGTGCCTGATTCGGGTGAAAATTGCTGGGATAGTAGCCCCTTCTGAGGACATGAATCCTGCCAAGTTTCAAGGAGATAGGTGTAGGGGTTTCTGGGAAACTGCACCTCAAACTGCAAAAAGCAAGACTCATGTCACTTGCTGGCAGCAGCAGCCTCCTGTCATCCTGCTTGCAGATCTGGGGTCCGTGCCTCTGGGAAGGTTGTGGGGCTGTGCCGGACTCCTCCCGGGGGTACAGGCCCCGGATCTGCTCAGGATGACAGGAGGTTGCTGCTGCTGCCTGGGACTGGCGCTGGGTGCAGCTTGCACCCAGCACCAGGAACACTGATGCTGCTGCTGCCTCGAGGCAGCTGCAGCAGTCTCCTGTCATCCTGAGCACAGATCTGGAGATATGCACCCCTAGGAGGAGTCCGGCAGTGCTGGGAGGGCAGGCTGAGTTCCATGGGGCTGGTGGAGCTGTTCAGAGCACAGCCCTGGCTCTCCCCACCTCCTGCTGCTGGGCTGCACTCCAAGTGGCTCTGCAGCATAGAACTCAGCCTGGCAGTGGGAGGCAAAGGGAGAGCCAGTGGTGGAGCTGCTCAAAGCGTAGCTGTGGCCAGTGGCTCTCCCCCACCTCTCACCACCAGGCTCAGCTGGGTGGGGCTGCCGGAGCCACCCAAAGTGCAGCCCAGTGGCAGGAGGCAGGGGAGAGCCAGGGCTGCGCTCCAATGGCTCCACCAGCCCCACGGAGTTGATCCTGGTAGCGGGAGACAGGGGAGAGCCACTGGCCAGGGCTGCGCTCGGATTGGCTCCACCACTGGCTCTCCTGCCACCGAGCTGAGCTCTGTAGGACTGTTGGAGCCACTCTGAGTGCAGCCCTAGCTCTCCCTCGCCTCCCGCCATAGGGCTGCTTTGAAACTTGAAATGTTTCGAGTGCCCTCATTTCATTTCAAAGCTATTTCGAAGCCTTTTGTTTCATTTCTATTTTGCTGCTTTGAGCTTGAAATGTATCGAAACAGCTTTGAAACGAAACACTCATTGAAATTTTGCACATCCCTACTGCCTGCCATTAGTTTCCTTTATTCTGGTTTTTTCACTTTGAATTCAACTGAAAGTATCTTCAGCTTGTTTCTAATAAAGTGCAATGCATGTTCTACTTGCTATCTTTATTGCTGTTTAATATTTAAACAAAATATGCATGCTTTCTTCCCTGTTTCTATTGCTACCATATTTTTCTCTTACTCTTCCTGATCACCATTAGTTTATTGCTAGTAACTCTCATCCTGTTTTCCTGTACTGACTGTGACATTCATGACCCCCTTCTCTCTTGGCTCCCTCAATGTCTGCTTTTCAGTCATCACATCAGATTCAAACTCTCTTTTTATATCTTTCTTCAAATGTAGATGGACACTTGCCTTACCTGCTTGTTTGCTTAATTCTTTCAGGTTCCTACTTCTGGAGAGCAGTCCTGCTCCCATGAAATGTAATTAAACTTATTATTTCCAGCAGGAGAGAGAGACATTTGATGCTTGTGTCCTTCATAGTCCTTTTTTCTCTTGCTCCCTCCATCTCTTTCCTTGTCCTACTTCTGAATTTTCCATTTTTTTTTTTTTGTTACACTCGGAAGTTACATATTTCCTGTTCCAAGTGTCCTTTTTCCCTTCCTGAAGCTTACTTTCTTCTTTGTTAAGATTTTTCAAGATAAGTCCCCTCTCTAGTGATCCCCTCGCATTATCCTTGTTTATATGCTATTGTCCTTCTCTGATCTTGCTGCTTTTTAGACTGCCAGGCCTGATTACACAAGAGACTATCTTAGTACATGGTTAGTGAAGCATTGCCAGTATTGTAAATCTAAGCTGGGGTGACAAGGGCAGCAGCATCAGCAGAACTAGTAGCCAGGGTTGCTGCCCCAGGTATCCAGCAGTTCTTGCTGCCTCAGGTATCCAGCTGTCCTAGACATAAGCAATATTCAAATGTGTTCTAGTGTGTCAATCTTCAAATCCACCAAGTTTGCCCCTTCCAGCATTAACAAAAGTGACTTGGAGTCGTTTGGAGCAGTGTTGTGTACTTCTATATATCGAACCAAAAAAAGTGCCCAAAAGACTTAAAAACTTGACAGTGGCTATTTACTATTTTGCAAATTCATTACATACAGTATGGTCATCATACTGATTTCAGCCACGTTAATATGCATTGTCTTAGAAATGGAGATGAAATCCTGGTCCCATTTGAAGTCAGTGGGATTTTTCCAGTGACTTCAATGAGGTCTTGATTTTTATCCTTTATTTGTAAACATAACATTTCATGAACTTTTGAACTAAGGTTAATTTAATCATTTTTAACTACAACCATTGAGCTGAATTAAGATGGCTTTTGTGAAACTTGCTGTGCATAGACAGCATGAGAATGCAAACAGTTTTCAGGCATTTTTAAGTTTTTATATCCGAGTTTCAGATAGTGATCTTGAGTTGATGGTATCAGCAGTGTTCAAAGATGATAAGCTTACTTTAGATGTATTGGTCTCCTTCATTTGGCAAAAAACACTTTAGTGTGTCCTTCCTACTGTTCTGTATTTTGAGCTTTGAAGGCAGGCCAGAATTTTGTTGTAAATTGTAACTTCAAGGCATCAGATGTTTCACATCATCTAGAAGTCTAATATTAAATGTTTCTTCTGCCACATTCATTTGCATTGTACAAAGGATGAATATGCATATGCAGTAATATGGCAGTTATATTTAGATTTGATTGTACTACTGCATGTTTTCTCTGCTGGTCCAAATATTTTTGGAAATCTCTTGGAGAAGTTTCTTGAAGATGCTTTATTATAGTGGGGGCCAACATTTTTGTCAAGCATGCCACAAATTAGCCCTGTGCCCTTCCTGCTCATCTTCCCCTTCCCCTTCCCAGTCTGCTCTGCTTTGTGCTCCCAGCCCCGTGCTCCTTGCTTAATCTGATGCTCAACTTCATGTTTCCTTCCTTGTGTTGCCTGTCTGATCTGCCACTTTTCTCTGTTGTCCTTTCCCAGTCTGATCATGCCATACAGA
>NW_005841854.1:1283683-1293015 GCF_000455745.1 Alligator sinensis | reverse complement strand
TCCTGCTTAGTTTATAAAGCCCATATAATAAACCACCATTTCTGCTAATCCAGCTATTACAACTTTTTATTTTTTGGTAAAAATCTTATTTTATTAATTTTTTAATTATTATTTCCATTCTCTTTATGGGCCTATGAAAACCTAGGATTTTAGTAGCAGTCTCTTGACTTTGTTTGCATATATTTACTTATTTTTTTTAAATAGCTTCTGAGAGTTCTGCTGATGATAGTGAGCAGGAAGATGACCAAAGTGCCCAGAATGTACATAAAGATGGCAAGGCAGAATCTCAAGATGAGACTGTGAGCCAGGACAAAAATGAACTCTCTCCTAAAGAAGAGCAGAGCAGCTCATCCCTCCCAGAAGAAGCAAAAGTCCTTGCAGATGTAGCATTGTCCAAAACAGCATCTAAATCGCCAGAAAGATTACGAAAAGAGCTGGAAGAGTTATCTGATGATACAGATTATGATGGAGAAGATGAAGGCACAAAGAAGAGAAAGGAGGCCAAAAAGGAGATGGTAGATAAAACAACGAAGCCACAGACAAAACGTGGCAAACGAAGGTACTGTGTCCCAGAGGAATGTCTAAAGACTGGGTCACCTAATAGAAAAGATGAAAAGCCTAAAAGCAAAGACTCCCTTGGTTTAGAAAATAGTAGCAACAGTTCCTCGGACGAAGAAGAGGAGGACAAATCTAAACTAAAAGTCACTCCAACTAAAAAATACAATGGGTTAGAGGAGAAAAGGAAGTCTTTACGGACAAGTGGTTTTTACTCAGGGTTTTCTGAAGTGGCAGAGAAAAGAATAAAACTTCTAAATAACTCAGATGAAAGACTTCAGAACACCAGGGCAAAGGACCGAAAAGATGTGTGGTCAAGTATTCAGGGACAGTGGCCTAAGAAAACCTTAAAGGAACTCTTTTCAGACTCCGACACAGAAGCTGCAGCCTCACCCCCACATGCTTCCCCTGAGGAGGCTGCAGCAGAAGAGCAACTGCAGACTCTGACGGAAGAAGATGCTTCTTTGCCCAGCTCTGAGCTTGAAAAACCTTTACCAGCTAACATAGACCTTAAACCAGCTGAGGAGAAACCACCTGAAATGGGTGACAAGAAGGTTGATTTTCCAAGCAGTGGCAGTAATTCAGTGCTAAATACTCCTCCTACAACACCCGAATCACCTTCATCTGTAACTGTAACGGAATCCAACAGACACCAATCCAGTGTATCAGTCTCTGAGACATTGCCACCAAATCAAGAAGAGATCCGAAGCATCAAGAGTGAAACTGATAGCACGATAGAGGTGGATAGTGTGGCTGGGGAGCTTCAGGACCTTCAGTCTGAAGGAAATATTTCTCCAACAGGTTTTGACGCCAGTGTCAGCTCCAGCAGTAGTAATCAGCCAGAACCAGAGCATGCTGAAAAAGGTGAGGAGGAAAACCCAAACAGACTGTCATGGCTTATTACTGCCAACATGTTTTTGTTCAGTTCTTACTCCATTATTTGAAGATTAATTTGATGTTCTTAGTGGAAACAGTAGCCCACTGTACCCTTTAAAATATATGGAAATAGTGCAGTAATAAGGTCTGTAATCAATATGCAAGTAGATGATGATCCTCCTGGAAGTATTTCTTTTCTTGTATTAAGAAATCTAATATTTTAAATGTAAAGTAAGACTTATTATAGAGAGAGTGTCAGAAGTCCATATAACGCATGGAGTATAGTATGGTAGGTGTCTGTGTCACATTTTAAAATATTACATTTTTTAAAATCCAAATACAGTTTTTCAATGTTCTTGTTTACTGCATGTTGGAAGTTTGGAGCATATCCAGTCATTGTTTTCTTAGGCAGCAATCTCAAACTAGTTTTCAAGATCTGGGTAAATTGTGAATTTTGTAAAGGAATCTGCATCTCTTATCCACTTAGTCAACATACTGCAGTATCATTTATTATATTTATGACTTAAAGCAGTCCAGTTTTGACCAGAGTTGTTGTTAGAATAAGTTTTCAAGTGTTTCTTGTAGGCTTCAACTTTTAGAATTCAAAGGCCTCTGTGGAAGTAATTAAAAATTCAGAACCCTTTTAAATGTTGAAAATAGGGAAAGAGCTTACAGTCTGGATTTTTTTTTTTAATTGGCAACTCAAAAATGAGTTTTTTTCACTTTTTCAGATACTGCATCTTTGCAGTTTGAAAGTCCCTATTTAGGACCAACTGTGGATGAGAAAAAGGCCCATCCTGCCAACATTTGTGCATATGAATTTTAGTGATACTATCTTGAAGTGCAAGTGTTTGCAAAATTGTGCCCCAGCCCTATTTTGTGGAATCCATTGGCTACATTGTTCCCCATTGGTAAAATGCAAGATGCCCATGCTGGAAAAAATATTAAGCACCCAGGGCTTATCTACACAAGACATTTACTACGGAGGTAGTTAGTTAGTTCAGGTGCAACCGTATTTAATCTTCTTAAATAGTTTTTTATTTTACATGGCTGCCTTTAAAAGTCAATTGCGTAGAAATTGGCATTTAAAGGTTGTATGTGTTTTTATAAAAATTAAAATAAATAATTTTGCAATTAAATTATGTTACATTTTCTCCATACACAATGGTAACTGTTGTAAGCATGTTAATATGCCTAAAAATAGTAATCCAAAGAAAAAAAATATGTTCAGTTGTTACTCCATTTTTTGAAGATTAATTTGATGTTCTTAGTGGAAACAGTAGCCTACTGTACCCTTTAAAATATATGGACTTTACCCACAGCATGGGTAAAATCCTTGCAGCCGAATGCCGCCAAGGACCCTCTATCCAGATGTGTGAACAGGATCCTGAAATAAGTTTAGTGACTTGTTCATCTTAGCACTTTGTAGCTACCTTTGAGAGCAAAGCAGCTAACAGAAAGTTTGCTCATTTAGAATGATGAAAATTAAAACCTAAAGATGTAGTATGCATGTTAGTTCTGTTCTCATTACACTTCTTACAAGAGAACAAATAAAATATTATTTTTAAAGAGAGGGGAAAAAACAAAAATTTTAATTGATATTTTTGAGCCAGTGATAAAGTAAGTCTATAATTCTATTTTTCTCCAGCTCAAGAAAGGTCAGTTGTAAACTTGTTACCAGCTCCTGTCGTGTGTAAAAGAAAATGACTACTGTTTGAAAGCATGAAAGATTTCTTCTTTTAAGTTATGTTTTGTAATGTTGGTCTCTCAGCACCAATTTTGGATACTCTTTTCTAATTTTTGTCAGCATTCTTCCCCATTGGTAAAATGCAAGATGCCCATGCTGGAAAAAATATGAAGCACCCAGGGCACATCTACACAAGACGTTTGCTACTGAGCTGACTAATTATCTGCGCAGTAAAACGTCAATGTCTATGCGTGTGCCACTATTAGGTTGGAGTAAGCTAATTTATTCCACCACATGATAATATTTGTATATACAAGTACTAACCTGCAGTGTAGTACTTTACTCTGCAGCAACATACATGCAGATGGGGACTGGGCTGGCTGAGGGTGCTTCGGTGTGGGGGCTGTCTGCTGGCTAGCCCCACACTGGAGTATCCTTATACCCCAGCCAGCCCCTCTGCAGCACATTGAGCTGAGTTGAAGCAGGCTGGCAGGCTGGTGCCCTGGGCCCCCTGCCAATTGGGGCTGCTCTGACCTGGTTCAGCATGCTGCGGTCCCAGGTGCACATTCAAACAGCGTGCCCGGGAGTAATAAACTCTGGTGCAATGTGCACCATAGTTTGTTGCTTCATATTAATAAGCACATGTGGACGTGTCCCCAGTTTCTTAATTTAAATGACTTTGTTACAGGAGTGCATATTGTCTGTAAATCAGGAAGTTACAAAATTTTGAATTGTTTTCTTTTCTGACCTTCCCCTTCCAATTCAAGTTTTGCTCCTGAAGCCACAAGTGCCAGCAGAATTTTTTTTTTAACTCTAAGAAGCAGAAAGATGGAGAGAGGAAAAATTACTGGTATTTAAGAATTTCATTTCCACAGAGAAAATTTCAAGCTGATTTAATATGTTATGGTTTTACTTATTTTATTTTCCCTTCTGACTCTGAGGATGTTTCCCAATGAGCATGCACATGTAGTTTGTGGTGCTACAAAGCAGTTTGAGGCACTGCAGACTGCACGCAGTGCATGTGCACCTGTTCACCGCGCTGCTAATTTGCAGTGCAGCAGTTTTTTGTGTTTTTGTGTTTGTTTTATTTTTTAAACCGGGAGATCCCAGTGTAAAAAAACAAAACAAAACAAAACCAAAAAATGCTGCTAAAAAAATGGTGATGCAGCACATGTGACATTGTGCACTGCCAGAAAGGGAGCCTGGCTGGCCAGTGCTGTGCTCTGGCTGCTGGCCAGGCTTTGAGAGGCTGGCTTGGTGCTGCTGCTGTCCTGGGAGGCCCCCAGGACATCAGGTAAGGCTGCTGGGGCCAGCACAGGTGCTGGCTTTGGCTTCCCTTACCCAACCTGGATCATTTTGCTGCATGCTGGAGCACACATGCAGGGACATGCCTGGAGACAAATAGCAGTGGTACAAATATGTGCCACTGTTGTTTGTCCCATGGGAAATATGTGCTCCTGCACATGCATGCTTGTTGGGACCTGTCCTGAATGGTAAATTATGGTCTAGGTGCTGCTGTTTGACTATAGTAGAGCAAGTATGCTACTACACCTTGTTCTTGAAATAGTGAGATCTTACTTCATTGCTGCTTCACCAGCTTGGGGGATTCCTAACTTAGTCTTTTTTTACACTTTTTTTTCCTTTAAAACATAGGTGGAATTTGGTTTGTTTTTATATATTTTTTTATAAATATGCTTCCTGATAACATTACTAGTTCTGTTTGTTTCACCATTTCCAAGGCTCGTAAACAGCAGCATAACCAGTAGTAGGCAAGGAGAGGCATAGGCCTGGTACTGACCAAGTAGAAGCAGCAAAACTGAAGCAGGCAGTGCCCAAGACTTGCCAGCTGTGACATCTGGTAGTGTGGAGCAGGAGGGAAGTGGCTTGGAATCAGCAAGTGGGGGTTTGAAGCGCTGGAGCAGGGGAGGGTGAGAACCTGCAGCTGGGTGGTTAATGCTGCTGCCAGATTTGACATTTTATCTTGTTGCTCAGCATGGCTTTTGGCAGCATCCTCTAGCCCTCCTGTGTGAACCTTCTTGCTGCTAGATTCTGGCCACATTCTCCAACTCCATAAAGCATAGCCACAGCTGCTTGAGCCCCCCCGACCTCTGTTTCTGCTCCCCTGCCAGATATGCCTCTGCTGCCCTGGGCACCAAACGTACTGTTTACTTCTCTGCTAGTAAAGGTTTTCTTATTAATAACATCATGAGAGAGGGGTAGAGCTCTTCTGAAACTTTCACTTTGAGTGGATCTTGATTGATTTGTTATCTGAATAAATAGCTTAATTTGCTGTATTTGAATACCAGAAATTTCCGTGGTTTACTTGAAATTTGGCTGACTCATACTGCTTGTCAATATGTAACCTATAATCATTTTTATCAGCAAATTTTATCTGCTTCCCAGCCACCCACCCACCCCCTGTACTAGGTTTCACTACAAGTAGAAAATTAAATCCCGTTAATTATAGCTGAGAATAACAAGTCACATAATTGTCTATAAACTTAGGTCTCAAAGAAATCACTTGGTTCCACAGTATAGACTGAAGTACTTTCATTGATAAAATGTACATCTCGCACTTCAAATATTTATGCTTCTTTTTGGTTGTAGTTTGTACAGGCCAGAAAAGACTTAAAGATTCTCAGGGGGGAGGAGGTTCCTCGAAAAAGCAGAAAAGGAGCCACAAAACATCAGTTGTGAACAACAAAAAGAAGAGCAAAACTAGTAAGTATAGCAGCTTCACTCAAATTGGAAGGTACAGAATTGTTGATTCCTGTTTGAATGATTGGGGGGGCATTTATAGAACACAAGACTATGATCATCAGGAAACTTGCACTAGTGTTGAAGTCATGAAACACTTTAATCTGAGTGTAGGATCTTGTGCTGTCGCTGATCCTGATCCTGTGGTTAACTAAATGCTTTAAACTCACTGAAATCAGGAGAATTGAGAGTACTTGACAGCTCACAAGATTTCTCTCTTTAATAACAAAAGAACAGGGAAATAGTTTGGGGGAGTGGGGCAAAATCCGTACATTTTACGAAGGAGAAAAAAGTGAACTTCATAAACTACACAAGGTCAGGTTTGACATACAGTAGAGGGGTATTATCATTTGCATAGCACCGTTTTATACCTGAGCCTTTATTCATCATAAATATTTTCTGCATAGTGGAAAAGTTAGTAAGCAGGTGCATGCAAATCTGTACATGGTTTCAAAGGAACTGGAAAATGTAAAAACCATTGATGAAATTCTGTGCAAGTAACATTTTTTATAACTTTTTCCATAAGGATGTAAGAAGTAGTTCAAGTAGATATTGCTGTAGTGCAGCGGTCAGCAAAACCTTGTGGCGGCAGGCTGGAATGGACCCGCGGGGGTCTGGGGCGAGCCGGCACTAGAACCTGATTGCTGCTGCTGCTGCTGCTTCTCCCTCCTGCCACTTCTCCTTGCCTTCTGGCTGCGACGCACCACGGGAAAGCTCCCAGCCACCTGGCCGCAGCGTGGTGTGGCGCAGCACGGGTAAAGTTCCTGCAGCTGAATGCTGCCAAGGGCCCTCTGCCACTGAAGCCCCAGCTCCACGAGCCAGATCCAGTGGCTCCGTGGGCCATAGGTTGCCGACCCCTGCTGTAGAGAGAGAGAGAGAGAGAGAGAGAGAGAGGGAACAAGATCAAATTGGTTTAGCAAAGGCCATTCCCTTCCAGCCAGCATTCTCTGGAACCAGAACTATGCAGAGAGCAAGTGCACAGGCGTATTGTCTGCTCTGTTTGCTCGTGTGGTCAAGAAATAGCAGGGAGAATCCAACAGCTAAAGGTGGTCTAGTAGTGCTAGGGGAACAGTGGTGTTAGCTTGTACCTTGTCTCTTCCTGTGACCTCCTTTCTGTCATCTTTCCAGTTTGTTAATTCTGGTCCAAGATAACCCCACTGAAAGAGTTTTAAAGAACAAAATAAATACACAGAACAAAAATGATGTTCACAGTCCTTATGTTTTCTCCTTGCTTGCTTGTTCTGTCCCTTTTCTCTACCCTTTATCTATGTGGTCTGTGTAGACTAGCATGTAAGCTCTTTGGGATAGAGCGTTTCTCTTAGTGTTTATCTGTAAAGTGTGTCGCATAACATGGCTTTGTTCTTGATTGTTCTCTTAGTACTATTGGAATAATTAACAGATGGTATCTGTACAGATCTCTAGAGAATCTCTTGAATTCCTGGCTGTTTTTTATTGTATGTGATTCATCTTCAGTTTTGTTATTTTCTAGCTTTTATGTATTACCCCTTTTTATGAAGTAAACCACATGAAGAAAAGAGGAAACAAAATTGGAAGTCCTTCACAAGTAGTTACTGTTAATATGTTGACCACTTTCTTACTTAAATTGTACAGTAGATGGGTCATCTGTATTGTCCTCCAATAGAGACAATGTCTGTACAAATGCAGGTATTTAGTGCATGGTATCTACTGGGCAGTAAAATTCACTCTCTCTACACAAGGTCTAGATAGTTATGCAGGAATCTCAGCACAAGTAGTTTGATTTGTATTTCTCTCACAAGCGCATGCAATTGCAAACCTTCTGCTTCAGGGCAGGTCATGAGGTTACAAATCAGACCCCTTTGACCACTCTGTACCTACATGCAGGATTTTGGTGCCTGTGGGCCCATACAGTAGCAGCTTCTCTTCCCTCACCTCAATGCTAGGGCACATCAATGCATTGGGCACCCATGGAAGGTTTCATACGGTATGGGAAGGACGCTGACTTTTGTTTGTCACCACTCACTCCTGTGATGTCACACTGGGCTTTAGTGATAGAGGGCTGGGTGCTGACCTTCAGCACCATGGATGAATTTTACCTTTCTAGATCAGGGGTCGGCAACCTTTTATCAATGGTGGGCCACATTAAAGGAGCTTGATCCCAAGCTGGGCTGCTGAATGCCACCAGTTTCTCCCCACCTCCAGGTCGGATAAAAACTTTGTGGGCTGTATCCAGCCCAGGGGTCATCTGGTACTGAACCCTGTTTTAGACTAACTGAAAGAGGTAACACCATGTTTGTATGTTATCAAGTAATATGTATAAAAGAAACAAGCACTTGAGGAGCTTCAGAGCCGCTTTGGTTTGATGAATTAAATAATTCACGCTTGTGTTTCTTCAGCAAACAGCAGCGACAGCGAAGATCTTTCTGCTGGTGAAAGCATGACCAAACCTCAGCCAGCAAAATCTGTTTCTACTGGAATGAAATCTCACCATACCAAATCACCTGCCAGAACACAATCTCCTGGAAAAGGTGGGAAAAATGGAGAGAAGGAGTCTGATCTCAAGGAACAAAACAGTCGCTTACCTAAAGTTTACAAATGGAGTTTTCAAATGTGTAAGTGCTTTCTTTTAGATTACATCTCATTTTCTCTTATAATAAGCAGTAAGAAATAAGACGGGCATTTTTTTTTTTGGGGGGGGGGGGGGGGATTCCCTGAAAGCTATGCGTTTTCTTAACTTTTTTTCAGATAAAACTAAGTTTCATTGTTTGTTATGTACTGTGGTCACAGGGCAGAAAGCCACTTGTATATCTTCATATACCCCTTAAGTTTTTACTGAGGGTTTAGATTTTTAGCTTTCTGTTTAGGGTTTCTAATACCGGTTTGAATTTCTCCCTTAATACTTTCTTGTTGTGTTACCATTGATTTTTTTTTCTTTTTCTATTCTGTTCATTCAGATGTTTTCCTGATTTCATTTAAGGAAGGTGGCCATTATAGGTGCTTGCAAACAAAAAAAACCTGGTGCTTTACTTTAAGCTTGGCTCATAGATTCATAGATTGTTAGGGGCTGGAAGGGACCTTGCAGATCATTGGGTCCAGCCCTCCTGCTCCAGGCAGGAAGACAGCTGGGGTTAGGTGACCCCAGCAAGGTGACTGTCTAGTCTCCTCTTGAAAACCTCCAGAGTAGGTGACTGCACCACTTCCGGAGGGAGTTTATTCCACAATCTGGACACCCTAACTGTGAAGGAGCTTTCCCTGGTATTAAACCTGAAGCAGCTTTCCAGGAGTTTATATCCATTGGTCCTGGTCTTCCCTGGGGGTGCCCTAGTGAACAATTGTTCATCAAGCTCCTGATGCACTCCTCTGATATAGTGGTAAGCTGCTATCAAGTACCCCCTCAACCTTCTCTTCTTTAGGCTTAAAAGGCCCAGGTCCCTCAGCCTGTCCTTGTATGGCTTTTCTTTCGCCTTCCCTCGCTCAG
>NW_005841854.1:1267882-1283652 GCF_000455745.1 Alligator sinensis | reverse complement strand
ACATGCCCAAAAAAGGCAGTGCATTACTTCAGCCCAGTTCACCCAATGTCTGTAAAGATCGGGTGCTTTTGTGGGACTTTTTTGGTGCTTTTATCTAATAGATGATCAAATCATCTTTATCTAAACTGCTAAAAAGCCCCACTGAAGCACCTGATCTTTACAGACACTGCAGGCCTGGGCTGAAGTAATGTGCTGTTGCTTCTGGTAAAGCATGCTTTTTCTTTTCTTTTTTTTTTTTTTCCAATGTCTGCAAGCAGCTTCTGTGATTAGCTTTTTCTTTCTGTCATTAAAGGTACATTTATTTTGCCTTATCCATAATTTGATATTCACTTATAACCCTGTTCTAAGGTCCCCCAAGGGTTTGGGCACAGTAGAGCTTTGCTTCATCCTGCCATGCTCCTACCTGGATTGCATCACCACATTTTCTCCTTCAACTTAAGCTGGTTGGCACAGAATGTGGTGGAGCCACTGCTGCTAAATTTCTGTCAGCAGGGAGTACACCAGCAAATTAGGGACTTAGCATCTGTTATCTTAAGGAACCAAGAATTTGATCTTAAATTGCTGGGATCCATCCCTGAATGAGTCTTGAGCCAAAGTCCCAGAACAAAAGAGAATTACCAAAAGTGAGAGGAGAGAATCCACACACAGCAATGTCACCTTGCTTTCTTTATTTAGTCCTGTTTAGCTTCCGTTTTTTAATTGGAGAGTAGCATATGTTTTTCTGCTCTCCCTTTTTAAGACTCTGTAGGGATGTGGATCCGTTCTGTATCTTGAACCCTGGCCATTGCACCCACTCTGCTTGGGCCCCATTCACTAACCCACTCAAATGAGCTCTCCAGACTGTAACTGGCCAGCTGTAGGTTTGACTGAGGCTGGCAGAGGGGAAATCTTAGTTGGCTTACAACCATCAGACCCAGGTCCTGTGCTATACACACCCCACCAGCCTCCCAGTGTGGAATGTCAGGCAAAGGAGAAACTTACTCTTATCGTCAACTAGTTTTGGCCCATGTATCAGTGATTTAAATGAATAAATACTGTAAACTGTTGGATCCAGGACAGCCTACACTACAGAACTGTGAGGCTGTGACTAGCTGATTCCCTGTTGGCCTTGCATTTTGGCCAAGCTTGGTTGGGAGTTAAGCCCATAGTCTTATAGTTGTTTTGGGCCCTTTATGCCCATCTAAGAACTGGGTCTGTGGTGATTGATTACTCCCGAGGACAAAAATTGCTTATTGAGCTTCATGAGTTTTTATCTGTCTCTCTTCCACTGTTATTATTTGAAGAGCAAAGTCTACACTGAAACATACAAATGAATTGTTGCATTTTTGGATTTCTCTATTTTCTCCCATCACTGTTGGAACCGAACACCACCCACCTACTTAAAACTTCTCAAAGTTTCTATTAAAGACTTTCTAGTTTTATTTAAATAATTTAACTATGGTCATTTAACTTGCAGCTGACCTGGAAAACATGACAAGTGCAGAACGCATAACAATTCTTCAAGAAAAATTGCAGGAAATCAGGAAACACTACCTGTCCTTAAAATCTGAGGTAGCTTCCATTGACCGAAGAAGAAAGCGCTTAAAGAAAAAGGAACGGGAAAGTAAGTTTTGGGGGCTGAAACCTGTCCTTGGTCATAGCCATGCAGTAGGGGCTACCCATTGTAACTGAGGATGGATTTTAGTCCATCTGTCTCGTAGAAACTTTAAGGCTTTATCTTGTTTTTTTAAAAATCAAATTAGAATTCCAAAGAATGGGGCTTTTTTTCTTTATTTGGGTAGTTTTTTGTAAAACTGTTTGTTGCGTTTGTTTCCCTCAACAATGGGATACCCTGGAAGAACACAGCATAAAATGCATGAGGAATCCAATAGCTGGTCAAGTAAAAGATATCACTTCTGCCATGAGTTTTGATTCCTTTGACCTCTAGACCAATACAGCTACAACCTGGATACCTGGCATAACATTCATGTGATTTTTATTTATTTATTTTTTTGTTAATCTAGTGATAGGAATGCTGACCGTGTAATTCGGTACCTGGGTGCTATTGTGTTTAACACTAATAATAGTCTTTCTGTATTTTTTAAAACCACTATCAGAATAAACACATATATTTGAAAATTCGAAGAATAAATTTTTGGTCTTATGCCCCAGTCCAGTAACTTGGGCAGGTACTTAATTTTTAACATTAACCAGGTGAGACTATTCATGTACTTTTCCCAAGTGGAAACGTTCTTAGTTATAAGACATTACCATTTTAAAACTTTCCATCTTCATGTATTTTCCACTGACTTTTGTGCACATTGTTTGGATAATGAAAAAACAATGAAGAGTTCCCTCTTTTGGTTAACTTCACTTAGGGTTCTCATTGGTAGCACAAGATTGCTGTGCTTCTGTTATAAAAAGTCTTAAGGAATATATAATTTTGTACAAAAGTTTCACTTAAATTCATATAAAATAATAATTACAATAGTACTATATTTAATAAAAAACTAAATATTTTTTCTTATAACATGGCAGTCTCACTACTTTTGTTTGTACTAACTTCAGTGTAGCCATCGCATGCATTTGGTGTTCTGGTTGGCCTTCACATAATAGTTTGGAATGCTTTTTTAGAAATTCTTCAAAAATTCAGATGACAATCTTCAGTGACCCTACAAAGTGCACTTAGGACATCCATCAATTGTTAATGCAGTATAAGAAAATAATTCAATTTTTTGGCTTTATAGGCAGGATCTACCTTTTTAAAAGGCTTATTAAGCCAGTTTTCTGTTATAAAAAGTATGTGAAAGATCATGGGTTATATCTAGCTAAATTGTCTTATAGTAAATTATGTTACTTTTACTTTAAAATTTGTTTTTTTCCTAGCTGACTGAAAAAAACCCCTGATGCTAACTACCAGATCTCATCTTTCTTATTAGCATAGGCATTACACCTCATTAATAATCTTCAAAGGGAGACATGCCATCAAACGAAATCACTCTTCTATGACTTGTTTACCTACTATTGTTTTAAGTAATAGCTAAGATGCCTATTGCTGAAAATACTGGGTGCATGTACATGTGTGCTTTACTGTGGAGTAGACTAATTAGCTCCACAGTAAAGCATCTCTGTCTACATGTGCGCCCATTAGGATACACTAAATTAACTCCGCTATAGGATAGATACTATTCTACAGCAGGGCAGTTGTGTGCACCAAAACACATGTGACCAGAGCTGGCTGGGGCACGAGGGTGCCTGCCAGCTAGCCCTGCACTGTCACACCTTTGTGTCCCAGCCAGCCCCTGTGCAGCATGTAGAGCCAGAGCAGCCCTGGGCTGGCAGGCTAAATCCCTAGGTCCCCTGCAAGCCTGGGGCTGCTCTGCCCTGGCCCAGTGTGCTGCAGTCCTGGGTGTATGTGTAAATGCTGCACCCAGAAGAAATAAACTCTGGTGAGAACTCCATCAGAGTATATTGCTACGTGCAAATTGCATGTATAGATGCACCCACTGAGTAGAACATCGTTGCTGTTTTTTCATTTGTTTACTTTGTACTTTTGACAGCACGTTGAGTATATAAGAGGAATAGAATGAAATGGGCCAGGCATACTTAGTTTCCCAATTTGTCCAGATGGTTCACATGGCAACAAAAAAACTAATTAAAAAAGAATGAACTGGTAACAGTTGCTGGAGTGAGTGGATAAAATTAACCCCCAAACCACTGGCTTGACTGCTTCTCTACACTCTTGTTGACACAAACATAATTGCAAAGATGGAAAAACTGGCATGGGGACTTGGGGCAGATAAGTTTCTAGCTGATTTACTACTTTAATGGAGTAGATTTCAAGCTGATGGTGCTTCTCTAATGTTTTAAAATGCTTTGAGGGTCTTTGAAGGGTTCTAATGTACATGCAAAATGTTTTATTTGATTTGTGTACGTTTATTTAACTCTTTGTTCATGTTTTCCTCTCATAGGTGCTGCTACTACATCATCATCTTCTTCCTCACCTTCCTCTAGTTCCATTACAGCTGCAGTTATGTTAACTTTAGCAGAACCATCTATGTCAAGTTCTTCACAAAATGGAATGTCAGTTGAGTGCAGGTGACAGCAGGACTTGCCAAAGCACTTTGCACTTAATGGCTGCTGAGGGCCACTTTTTTTATACTGCACGGTGGCACAACATTCAGACAAGCACTATTTTGTATTTAAAAATTGTTTCTTGACAAGCTGACTTTGCACTTAAGTGCACTTTTATGAAGAAAAAGTACAACAAACTGCTTTTCCTCAAGCAATAATTGTTTCCAACTTGTCTGGGAATTGTAAGTCTAGTGACTCGAAGGCCTTCCACTGTGGCAAATGGGGGCTGCTCACTGCCTGTAGAGACAGTACAGTAAGCATACAGTTGTTGGGTGGGCCTAAGGAATGCATTATGGCTTACTGTATGTGTATTCCCTGGTATTTTGTTAAAGCTGGAACATTTGATATTTTTCCATTTATTTATGACAAATATTGAACCTATTTTCATTTGTACAAGCTAATTGTTTTTTAACTGCTAAGTCACCTTATCGTGGCTTTAATTGTATAAGTCAAGCACATGTATTAAATTCAAAACCTGCAGTTTAGTAGGATGTTTGACATCAGTCCTGATAACCAAATATGAGGATTTTCTTTAAAAAGACTGACTAATGTTTACAGGTTTGAATTAGGCAAAATAGGTTACTCTGGGTTTTAATAACCCATTAATTGGAATGGAACTACTACTGTACTTTGCCATTTTTCTATGAATCAGTATTTTTTTTTAATTTTGATAAAATACATTATGAAAAAGGAAGAAAATGGCTAACAAACTGTATTAAATCTTAAACAATGTATAAAGATTGTATTTAGCCAGTTTAAAGTGTATATTTATTCATAATGGATTATAACAGTTATATTTTTGTGTTTTCTTGTAAATGTTTCTTTTCCCTTTAAAGCAACAAATATTTCATTTGTAAGGCTTATTTTATTATGAGCTGCAACTGAGAGGACTTCAGGAAGGAGTACGGTGCGTTAATGTAATCTGTGGTTGCTGATGTTAACACTGCCACAAAAAGATAGTTGTTTTTAATATAAATAGCTAACTGAGTGGTAGACGTTAATTTAAAAAAAAAATGCCTTGTACAAAATTCCAAAACCAACTCCAACTGTTGTCACTTGTATCGATTTTATGTTGTATGAATCCCAAGCTCTCTCCTGTTAATTATACACCTTTGTAAGACATTTGTATATTGCGGAAGTGTTCATTCAAGCTATTTAATACCTGGCACTGTTAATACACAGTACTTTATTGTACAGATTGTTTTACTGTTTTAATTGTAGTTCTGTGTACTTCTTTTGGCTGGGGGAAATGGGGGCTGGCATGTTTTTTCTTTGTTTTCTGGCAATACAACATGTAAGAATTTCAAAGCATTTTGTTTGTAGATGCTAGAGTGTCAGAATCCTTTACATTTGACTTTTCTAAGAAAAGCATTTTCAGTCTTTGTAGTGTGTGCTTAAGGTAACTGATTTTATTGAAAATGGTTTCAAAGTATTCAGATTTGTACAGGACTGTAAAAATTTGTTGACAAACACGGAAGGAGAAGCTTATAGAGAAAAGCTATAAAATATATATTAGGTTCTGCAGAAAATGGAGAATTATGTAATATATTGTACAAATGTAAGCAAAGGCCTCTGAAATAAAATGCCATAGTTTGTGAATCCCTGATTTTGTTTCTAACAGTTTAATTAAATTAACCTTAGTTTGTTCATTTTAAATGACACCCAGTTTGTAGAATCAGCCATTGTAATATGTATACAAGGGATAATTTTAAAATATGTTGAGTCAAATTTTCTTTTGATTTGACCCAAATCTGTCCACTATTTCATGTAGGTCTGCTATGCCATTATAGTGAATTTGGCCCATTGGCATCCATAAGGTTTCACAGTTTTAACTGAAGAGTAAATTTTGATCTGCTTGAAAATGTGAAAGAAAAGTTGCTTAAAGTATTTGCTGACCTCTAATATCTATTGGCCAAGTTCAGATCCGGTGAAACTGGACCACCAGTGGAATTACTGGAGCTGCACTGCTTACACCAGTCCTGAATTTGGTCCCCAGGTAAACAGTTAATTCACCCAACCAAAATATTGTTCCATATCAGTTTGAACATCTATCCAAATTGATAGATGTTCAAAGACCCTGTTAGAAAAGAAGCATTTAATCAGTGATTTAATACATCTTGAGTATCTGTTAATAACATTGTGCTGTCGTAGTTTAGTTAAATTGCACAGATTAAATTGAAACAAGCAAACAGACCTTTGATTCATGAAATGCAGCCACATGTCTGCAGTGGCTCAGACCAGAAGCTGGAGGGTGCTTGGCTCTCTGGCAGTGTGTTCACTTCCTTCTCCTGCTGCCCCCGCGGTCTCTGGGATTTGCAGTCCATAATTACAGCAGTGGGACTCTGCAGAGTTGCTCATCACTTCCTCTTCCTGATTCCAGGTGCCTCTGGGATTTGTAGTCCACAGTTGCAGCCAGCAGTAAATTTGAGCAGGGGAAGGGGTGTTTAACTCCTCTCCTTGGCCTCAAACCCCAGCTGGGGTTTTCGGGGGAGGGGTAGTAGCCCCTCTCTGCCCCCGTAGACTGGGCTGCATCCCCAGCTGGGCTTGCCCCACCCCCACCCTTTGTCAGCCAGCTCTCACTGTTCCAGCTAGGGAGCACAGAGGCAGCCAACCTAGGGCTGCAAAGCAAGCCAGGGGACTGATTTAACTTGGACCAGCAAGAGGTCTGGGACAGAAGTTTCATAACTGGTTTAAGCCAAATCAGTTAAGTCTGATACTACATTCAACCAGGTTTATCTTAAACCAGTTTCAGCCATTTTGAAACTTGTTTATGTGCGCTGAGCTTCTGTTCCATTACAGGTTTTAACCAGTTTCTAATCACTTAACCCAGTTGGTGTAACTTCTGTCCCTAGCCTTAGGGTTCAGTTTTGCCTTCAGTTAACACATGTAACTAGCATTGATCTAATTGGGGAGAACTGAAGGAAAAGTGAACTTCTGGAGTATACTTCTGCATCTGCCCCTTTGGCCAAATCCTGCTGTCTTCAATCAGTCTTTAATCTAAATAGACCCTCCCATTTGCTTTAATGTTAGCCTTTGCCACAGTAAGCAGGGCAAGTGGTGATCCTTTTGAGAGAGTGCATGCTTGGGTTTTTGTGTGAGAGAGCAAGTGCAGATGATAACCCAGTGGTTCTCAACTGGGGAGTGTGGTGGGAATGGCCAGCTAAAACTGCCCTGTGTGCACTCCTGCTGCATTGTGGCTCTGCCAGCCCTAAAGAAGCTGGCTGATGCAGCAGCCTTTCCCAGTCCTGTTCTCCCCAGAAAACAGAAGTGTGTGGGACTGTTTCACTCACATGTCTCTTCCAGGAGGAGGGTATGGGGGGCTCAGGCTGGGAAGGGGCTACACAGCATAAGGCAGCTCCTACTTAGGCCACTTTAGGCTTATCAGAGGCCTTAATGTGGCAGGGGTGTTTGCATGTGCCATAGCCTTTGTTAGGCTGGTTGTGCAGCAGTCACAAGGTACTTTTACCTGGGGGCAACAGAACCCTTTGAGAAGCAGTGAGGTAAGTTGAGGTAACACCAGCAGTGGTTCTCAGCCTGAAGTTGCCACCACATTCAAAAGAGGTGGACAGGTGGGTGCCCTGGACAGGTTAAGAGCCTCTGTGATAAGGTAAGTTTTTAATAATGTCTCACTAGCTGCTTTCCAAACCAGCCTTCTAAGGTAAATAAGACTTCTCAGGGGGTGGGAGGAAGGGAGTTGGGAAGCTTTCTTGTTGATATGGATTTTCCTTTTCACTTCCTGAAAGTGGAGAAAAGGCTATTAGAAGTCATATGTTTGAAAGTGGTGGGATATGGCCATTAAGTAAAGACAGTCAAAAAGCCTGAGGCTGAGTTGATTCAGTCTTTACAGGTTAGTCAACACTGCATAGATTAAATTGAAACAAGTGAACAGACATTTACCTTTGATTCAGGAAATGCAGTTACATGCCTGCAGTGGCTCAGGGAAAAAACCAGGGGGCACTAGAGCATGGCTTTCTGGCATGTAGCCAGCATCAGCTGTGAGTTGGCTTCCTCTTCCTGCTGCCCCCAGGTCTCTGGGATTTGCAGTCTGCAATCACAGCAGCAGGAAGCTGGAGGGTTGCTCATCACATGCTCTTAGGAATCTGTAGGGTTGCTCATCACTTGCTCTTCCTGCTTCCAGGTGCCTTCAGGATTTGTCATCCACAGTCACAGCCCAGTAAGTTTGAGTGGGGGAAGAGGTGTTTAATCCCCTTCCCTGGCTCCAGACCCCAGCTGGGGTTCCCTTGCAGTCTGGGCTGCATCCCCACCTGGGCTTGCCAGCCCTTTGTCAGCCAGCCCTCAATGCTCCAGCTAGGGAGCACAAAAGCGAAGCCGGCCCTGTTCTCTGGAGCAGACAGCACAGCACAGGGCTGCAAAGCATGCTGGGGGACTGATATAACTTAAACCAAGAAGGGGGCTGGAACAGAAGTTAAGTCTGATACTACATTCAGCTAGGTTTATTTTAAACCAGCTTCAGCCATTTTAAAACTGGTTTATGTGCCCTGAAGTTTCTGTTCTGTTACAGGTTTAAACCAGTTTCTGGACTTAATCAGTCCATATGTAACTTGTGTCCCTAGCCATTAAGAGTTTGAATAGCATTGCAGGAAGCCATGCCATCTAATGCAGACATCAGCAAGGAGAGTCTAAGTAAGAATGTTCCATTTTTTCACAGCAAAACCAGGGCTGTCAGAAATAGGGCCCTTGGAGCCATATCATCTAGCCCAGGGAATTCGTAGAGGTGCTGGAAATTTGTGGTGGGGTCTGCTACTGAAATCCAGGGTACAGAGCCTCACAGGTGACTTCTTGGCAAGTAACAGCTGCATCAATCCTTGTGGCTCCCTAATGCTGCTCACCCCACTACCAAATGTGCATTTGGATCTGGCCTGGGATGTGATGGGGGAGAGGAGGTAAAAAAGGTTTAATTACCTGCTTTAAAGTAGTGAATTCTGCGTTTTTGACAGCATAACAAATCTGTGTAAATTATACTCATTTTGCAAGCTGATTAGAAGCCAAGTCATGGTTTCTAATTGTGAGCGTGCAAAGCTGAACATGCCTGACGTAGTTTACAAAAGTGTTTGTTGCATCTGAATTTGACTCTCACTTCCCTTAGAAAGCTGGATGCTAAAGAGTGGTGGGCTAAGCTCCCATTCCTGGGGATCAAAAGAAGCAGAGCACAATGTTTTTTCATTTTCAATATTTTTATTTTGAGCATTGACTGGCATTGAATTTAAATTTTCACTTAAAAACCCATGGTAGAAAGTAAAGCCTTGAATATTTGTACCTAAGAAATCTTTTTGCTGTGAGAAATGGCTGGGCTATTTTTATCTCTTTGGACATGTAAAGGAAAGCCTTCTAAGAGTATAATTTGGAGGGGGGGGGAGAGGGGGATGCAAGAGACTGAGGATATAGTGAGCTGTACTAATTTTTAGCTCCTTAAAAATGGAAGTGAGAGCTTCTGTTTGAGAGCTTGCATCAGGTATTACAACATATGATCCTAAAGCAATGCAATGAGTTAAGTTGCCCTAATTTTGACCCTGAATGAAAAACAGTGGTAAAGTTGAACAGGTTTCACTAGAGATCCCTACAAATCATGTAGATGTAGCAGTTGTATCATAGCTTGTATCAATCAATATCTTTTTATAGTGATACAGTTGTCAAGTCTGTTTGTATGCAAATTATTGTCTGAATTTCCTGTTGTTCTAGTGCCCAGCATCTCTTTGAAAAGTGAGACTTCTATTTTTAAAGATAAAAGTGTAATATTGTAACACTGCATTGGCTATGCGAATAAGAACTAAAACTGTTCTGGTTTCAAAATGAATTGTTACACAAGCAGATTATACTGGTGATCTACTGAGCTCTTACTGGAAGTTTACACACACACTAGAGCCATGATTTTCAAAAGCAAGTCATTGTATTTTGTATCTAATAGAATTGGATTTCTGCATGTCCAAACTAACATCTTAAATGGGGGGGGGGGGAAGAGGGGGATATCCAGCCTCAGAAAGTCAAGCCCAACCCTATAGGGTGTGTTGCCTTGGATGCCCAGCATTATTATTTTGGAAGACTTAAACTAAAAAGAATATATAAACCTGTGCTGCAGAGTTAACTGGTTGACTAGCAATAAGTTCAGTAGAACTAGGGTCAGTTTGAGATTGCTTCTGCAGATGCCAAAACAGCTTAGGCATGCAGGTCTTTAGAGAGCGATTTAAAGGGGGGGGGGGGGGAAGAGGGTGATATCCAGCCTCAGAAAGTCAAGCCCAACCCTATAGGGTGTGTTGCCTTGGATGCCCAGCATTATTATTTTGGAAGACTTAAACTAAAAAGAATATATAAACCTGTGCTGCAGAGTTAACTGGTTGACTAGCAATAAGTTCAGTAGAACTAGGGTCAGTTTGAGATTGCTTCTGCAGATGCCAAAACAGCTTAGGCATGCAGGTCTTTAGAAGCAGTTCAAATGGGTTTGGTGCCAGCAGACCCAAAAGACATTTAATGCCCAGAATCAGGTGCCTCCATTTTGCAAAGTTCCTTTGGCATCCCTGGGTGGCTTTCTGAGCATGCTCAGAAGTTACCTGTTTGGGGTGTGTAGGCATCTACCTGCTGCACAGGCTCTGATGTAGGCCAGGTGACACTTCAACTTTGCCTAAGTTCCTGGAGAAGCATGGTCCACCAGGAGTGCTCCAAACATGTCTAATTTACATCAACAGCTTTAAGTGAAGACTATTCAGAAATGAGTGCTGGTGGTAGAACTACCCATGTTTGCCTAAAAGAGTCTTTCCCAAACTTTTAATACCTGGGGAACATGTTTTTTCCAAATTAAAATTTGGCTTCACTTGTTGGTCCATAGGCTGGGTCTGGTCCGTGGACCTAATGCTGCTGGGGTGAAGGGGAGGGGGAGGGCAGCCCAACCGGGGACTGATTCAGCTAATTTTTTACGGCATGCTTCTGCCACTCATGATGTGCCAGTGTGCTGCAACAAGTTCTTTGGAAATTGCTGGCCTAAAATCTGAGTGGTTTGAGCAGTTGGCCAGGACCTAGCAGTTGGCCTGGAGTATGGGGGCTCTTCTGCCTGAGGGGATTTGAAACCACACCTCCCACTTCCCAGGCAAGTGTACTAGTGCCCCAGACTACAAAACAGGTGAGGGTACAGGCAACCACTATCTCTTCATGTTGAAACTGTGTGGCCAAGACAACATCCCTCTGAAACGTACTGGTTACAGCTCCCCCTGGGAAGTAGGGAGGAGACTTGATTCCAGTCCTTGCTTCTAGGGCTAATGACTTTAATGCAAATGCACAAAGAGTTCTGGTAACTGGCTTTCCAGAACCCAGGTTATCTCCTTCCTGAGGGAAGGCAGTAGTCAGATGTCTACAGAGCCATGCTCCCTTTTGCCTGCTGTCCTTCAGGCCAAGTAATTCTTGGACTCTGGTTGGATAGTGGCTTCAGTGAGAGGGGTGCTTTCAGTGGCCCCATCTTAGATCCTGCTGGCTAGTACTTTCTCCTGGAAAATGGGAACTGGGGCTTTGAACCACCTCAGGCTGAAGAGGGCCTGGATTCCAGTTATCCCTCTTGCTGAGCATGTGCTCCAACCACTAGGTTAACTGGATGAAAGGTGGGGGCATCATCACCACTTCCCTTCCTCCTTGAGCACCTGCCCTGATTGCACTCCTGAGTACTTCTGAACTGCAGTTGCACAGAGGTGTCGAACGTGCAGTGCGAGTTAGGGGTTACAGCTTCTGTGTGGTGATGTTTTGGAGCTACGAGCTGGCTCCAAAAGCTTTTGGGCTTTCTGAATTTTCACCACTCTTCCCTCTTCCCAGGCTCTGTACAGTACATCTCAGCACCAGGGCCCGATTAACCCATAGGCAAAATAGGCACGTGCCTAGGGCCCCTCCCCCCTGCTGGCCTCACCACCATGATAGCTGCTTCCTAGCAGCAGCTCTAAGCCCTGTTCCCCATGGGTGGCAGCACTGGGTTTGGGGGGTGGGGAGGGTGGGTCTCAACAGGCCTATGGCCCCCTAAAGGGTTAATCCAGCCCTGCTAGCACTTTAACCTATATGGCTCCCTTGGGCCTGGATAGGGCAGGGGTTGGCAGCCCTTGGGGGTGGTGGGACCAAAGGGTCACTGTCTCCATGGTAGGCCTGGGCTTCCAACCCAGCCTGTAGGTGGCTCTCTACCCCTGCCTGGCTGCAGCAGGGCCACAAACTATTCCTGAGCCAGGTTAACATCACTAACCCTTGACCCAAGGGCCTAAAGCTGGTCAAATCCCACAGGCCTCCTGTGGAGACACCTGAATTTGAGGCCTTTCAGTACCTGCCAGTCACTAGCCCACAGGGCCTCCGCAGCAGTTCGGCTGATGCCCAAGGCTGAGGCAGCCCCGGCTAGGGTGTTTGTCATCTTGGCCTGGGGGCTGCCAGCTTTTGCCTGTGTTTTGCACAGCAGAAAATGCCCAGAGCCGTTCCCAGCGCACCGAGTTGGGCAGCGCTGGCACAGCGGCTTCCTGCAGGGAGCTGGGGCGGAGGTGGTGATGCGCTGGACCAGAGCTTCAAAATGAGTTGTTACACGAGCGGGTTGTATCAGCGCCCTCTGTGCTCTTCGCAGACCACGCAACTGGAGCCATGATTGCCAAAAGCGAGCCATAGCATTGGGTACCCAATCAAGTGGGGGTTCTGCGTGGCCAATGTGACCTGTTAAATTTGAAGGGGGAGGGGCTGCCCTTCCCTTGGAGGTGGGGCGCGCGGGCCGATCCCTTTCCGCACGCGTTTAAGAGCGCCGGGGGAACAAGAGAGTTTTTTTTGTGAGCGCCGGAAGTGACGGATGCTGGAAGAGCCGCTCCGTGCCGAATGTCTCGCGACCCAGGCGCCGGCATGAAGGCGACACGCGCGGGAAAGGCCTCACGGGGAGCAGGGTGAGCCCCCCCAACCCGGGGCCCTGTGCCCGCGGGTGCCTAGGCTTTGAGGTGGGGCCAGGGGCGGGGAGGGCCAGCCGGGGGCTGGTGTTTGAGCCTACCGGGGCCGGGAGGAGACACGCTTTCTGCACTGGGGCGAAGCCTCCGCTTCGAGACAGGAGCGGAAGGCCGGGAGGGGACACGGTTCCTGCGCTAAGTCTCCCGAACAGCTTCAGAAGCTAGGAGGACGGGCTGTGTTGTAGGCGGCTGATGTTAAGGCACTGGCCAGGGTTTTGAAGTTTCCTAGCTGCGGGGAGCGCAGGACCCTGCCTGTTGTCCCCAGTGGGTTTCAGTGCTTTCACAGCAGGACTTGGCCAACTGCGCCCATCTTCTTGGGCTCCTAAAGGCCTGGCCAACAAAGTGCAAAACTTTCCAACGAAACTAGAAATTCTCTGCTGTGTCAAGTGGCAGCAGACCACAAATTTCTTCTGTCTCCTCCTCTTCTAGCAAGGAGGGCAAGAGACCGGAAGCCCCTGCATCCCCAGAAGACTATGTGGTGGGGCAAGTGGCCAACAGTTTGCTTCCAAAGCAGCCTGCAGCTGACGGAGCAGAGCCCCTCTCACGTCTCTTCGCTGCCCCAGAAATAAAGACAGTGTTTGTCGCTGTGCCAAGAGTAAGTCAGTGCTCTGACAGCGCTCCATTGTGAACGGACGGATACAGGGAGTTGCTCTGGTTTTAGCCTCTAGGTCAGATGGATTCTGTTGAAAACTTAGAGACACACTGGGTGCAAACTACCTGTTTTCAAGTGGCTGAGTCCTGTGCTCCTGGTCTGCTGAGGAATGTGAACAGTAAAAGCCACATGTTACAAAATGAATTCACCTGGGAGCCCAAAGGAGGGAATGGCTGCTTCCTGTGAGGGGAGCAAGGCATACGTGGGTTGTGAGGTGAAACACGGGGCTCTCATGTAACTTTACCTCATTCATGTTTTGTTCCCCCCCTTAAACCTAATGGAATACCGCACACAAAAAAGAGATCATATATACTTCATATATAACACCTAAAGCAAGGATTTCTGTTGGTGATCTCTTTTAGATCCCCTGCATGGTTGGGATAAAGTTAGACTAGCTTTTGAATACAGGGCATTCTTCATCAGGGGACCTGATGAAGCTTGTCTAACTTGTATGGAACTAACTGCATGGTTAGGATAAAAATATCTTCCACAAAAATCCTCATCTCTTGCCTAAATCCCAGACTATCTCAGGTACGTTGCTCCAACACTGTATAACAGCAAAGAAACTCCTCTTGATCTTTATCAGCTTGCTTACTGGTAACTACTCCTGGCTTTCATGCATGTGGCTAACATTGGGCATATTTACATGTGTGCTTTATTGCGTATTAGCCTATTTAAATATGCATTAAAGTGTCACAAAAAAACCTTGTGCTTTCATTAATGCACCTTTTTTAGTACCTCACAATGTAGGTACTAAATTGAATGCACATTAGCAAAAGCACATTAATGAATGTGTAGACATGCCCACTATCTCCTATATTTATAGTTACTAGACTAATAGAAGACTTGTGTTCAATCTTATGCCTATGAGCCTACTATGTCACGTGAGAGTGATTCTCAGCCAGGGTCCTTGAGAGTCTTTCAAGGGTGCTGCCATGCACAATTAGCACTGTTCGGTGTACAAACACAATTTGCAAGACAAACTCAGAAATTTCAAATAGGAATCCATAATATTACAAACATTCTGACCTGTTGTGGGCTTCCTGCAAGAAAAAAATTGCTTTTTATTTTTCTGTTGTCAAAAAATGAGTGAAAACTAGAGCTGGCATCTTCAAGGGGTGCCTTGAGTTTAGGTAAGGGTGACTTGAATCTAAAAAAGTTGAGAATCACTGTAATTGGGTATATCTATACATGTGTGCCATTTATGGCTGGTTTGTATGCTGTCCTTTTTCCTCACTTTTTATTGTTCAAACTGTTAGCATGCTTGTGTTTTGTGGTATCATTCTACTTCCTCAGTAATGACTTACAGACTACTATAGAACTTACTTGGATGATTTTCTTCATTTCAGTTCTATAGAAGAGATATATAATGAGAAAAAGAGAATTTTAAAAGATGGAACTTGCTGCTTATCAAATACGGACCTGTAAGGCATTGTAGTTGAGTTGTAGAACTTAGGCAGACTACCTTTCTGCCTGTCACCTGATCATCGGATGATGGTGGGGCAAGGAAATGGATACTTCTGATATCAGCCGGGCACGATATCTTGTTTCATGTAAGGTGCTTGCAGACTGATTGTTCTTTTAAAAATGTTATGTGTTGAATCAAATAAAGGTTCAAAATTACATTGGACAAACTCAGTAGACTTTAGATGTTACTATTAGAGCTTTCTAAAGTAAATCATGTCTTTTTTTCTTGAACTGTCTGTTGGCTACATATTCTCTGTGTTTAGCTGAAAAGTGGCAGTTAAGTTGTCAGGGTAAGTTTGCTTGTAATACTGCTTTCAAAACAAAGTTGTTTAAAAAAAAAAAAAAGAAAAAAGCTTTCAATTTTGGAGGAAGAGGAATTTCTTGTGAAGTTTTGTAAGTGGAATAAATATTAAACCCATATAAAAAAATCAGAGCAGTTTGCAACATTTAACTAACTAATCAAAGGAAGTACACTACACTTCCTCTTTATAGTAAGGGTTGCCAAAATATGGAATGGGCTTCCGAGGGAGGCGGTGCTTTCCCCTACCTTGGAGGTGTTCAAGAAGAGATTAGACAGGCAT
>NW_005841854.1:1253912-1267851 GCF_000455745.1 Alligator sinensis | reverse complement strand
TCTGGCGGGGGTTACTTACCCCCAGCCCTCTTTCCTGCCTGGAGCAGAGGGTTGGACCCGATGATCTACCAGGTCCCTTCTGACCCTAGAAATCTATGAAACTATATATACAACGCAGTAAATTACAGTGGTTCTAAGTATTTCTTTCCAAAACTGCGCCCAAATTATACACTAATTGTTTTGGGTGTGACAAGCTGAATTAGTATGGTCTCAGTGTTAGTTTTGTCTTCATTTGTGATATTGTGGTCTTTTCCCTTTAAAACAACCACTCTGTGACCAATGTTCAGATGCACAATATATTGACACTCTTATGTTTACCAGTATTATTATTATTTTTGTGTGGTCATGTGTAAAGCGAGAGAAATCAGTTAACATTAAAAAGGCTTTTTAGAAAACAAGCAGCTGTACCATAATGATAAGCCCTAAATATCGTGACACGTGTTATGATTGTCATTTCTTTGCAGACTTGCAGAACAAAGAGGCTTTTGCAATATTGTTGACTTCATCAATGCTATTTAAAGAGTTTTGTGACAGACTTAAGTCAACATGGCTCTTTTTTTCCCTCCTCTTGCTACCAGTTGGTATAGGATGAAAGACTTCAGTAATCTCTTACTCATACCTAACCATTCCATAAATAACCCTGATGAATGCCCTAAAATTTATCAACATGCCTGTAAGATTCAATCCAAGGAAAAACATTTCGCATCACATTCTTATCCAGTGAGCACATCATCTTCGTAAAAGCAACATTTCCAGTAATGTGGAGGGTGGGAAATAGTTGCCAAACCTAACTTGCTATTGGAACAGTTTAATCATCTACTTCTCTGCTATCCTAAATGGGCATCTTAGGAAGCAGTCCAGCAAACTCTTACAATTGGCTTCCAATGCACCCTGTTCAAATTATTTTGATCTGCACCTTTTCCTTGCTGTTAAAGAAAAATGAAGCCTTTTCCTAGGCAGAAGGAAGTAACAAAAAGACTTCTGATATTTTGGAAACCAAAATATCCTTATTAATTGGAAAAATTCTAACAGCATGTGAAAAAATAAAGTAATATCCCTTAGAAGAGGGTAAAATGTCCTGACGTTACAGCTGTGTAATCTGAAATAGCTTTAAATCTTTTACGAGCTGACTCAACAGCTGCATGGTCTTTTAAAACCCTGGGTTTTGTTCTTGGGTGCTCCCAGATGGAGGTAGTCACATTTTATGGGTGATAAAAGCTGATTGATTCTTTTTATATGGGCTTACCTTAGGAAAAATTGGAATGACCTCTCCATGCTTATCTAAAATAAGGAAGTTATGTAATGGTTTTCCTGTTTTGTAGCACAGGTTAAAGTAAATGTGTCTTTCTAAACACTCAGAACTTTTTTTTTTTTTTTTTTAAGGAAAATAAGAAACGGAAGCATGCAGAAGTGGAAAGGGCAACAGAAGATCACAGTTCACTTACTAAGCAAGAATCCCATGTAAAACTCAAAAAAACAACAAAAAAGGAACTTTCTATAGCAGAGAAAGAGGTGGCAAACAGGTAACTAAAACATTTTTAAATTAAGACCTGAAACCCAGCCATGATACATAGATTAAAACCTGATGGCTGTAGCTAAGTCAGAGGACAAAATACTTACCTTTCCTGTTTTTACTGTACATTTTCCTTTTCTGATTTTAAGGAGACTGCTGTTGCAGGGGTACTTTCACACATTATGCCCTAAAAGGCAGTCAAATTCATAAATCCTCTGAGGGGAGATACCTTACACCCTTTGCTATCTGAAATGTTAACTTCCTACTTGAATCTTCCATCGGAGACATGTATTGAAGAGTTCTCCGCCATGAGGTGTTGTGCCTAAGGCTACAGTTGGCTTTATGCAAGGGAGAGATCTAAAACCTAAGGAATAATGTGCTAGCAAAGGGAGCAGGCTGCTGTTCTTCTCTTAGCATGCCTGCCTCACATTAATGGGCATGTTCTCCTGTCAGAATAGTCCTTAGTTACAGTAGCATAACAATGCGTGGGGCATGAACCCTGGGTACTGCCTGGGGCGAGGGGAGGAGGGTGCCTCATTCTCTCATTCTCCCCCCCCCCCACTTCCCTCCCCTTTCTGCTCTGGCATTGATGACGGCAGATAAGTGACAGCAGTACATAGTTAGATGTTCAGTGCTGCTGGGGAAGAGGTCACCTTGTTTTAATGCCAAAACAGGTGGGGGAGTGGGGGCAGCACATGTCAGCAGCAAAAAAACAAAAAGTGTGGGGTTGGATGTCTCCCCCAGCAGCAGTGAACCTTCAGCTGCTCCATTGTATAGGCTGCAGTACTAGCCAGTTTTGCCTCTGCTTGGTTATTTTTTCTTTTCCCTTAAATGTAAGTGAGAGCTAGGTGCTACCTTTCCAGTGAGAAAATCATCTTTGTATTATCCTGTTCAGTACAAACTTTGCTTAATTCTTGCACCCTGAAGATAAGATTACCACTACATCTGGTCTATGACACTGCAATATAGTATGTCTTTTATCGGTAACTTCTACTCTCATTTATGCAGTTTGTTGCATAATCCATAGATTTCGGAGCCTGCTTCACTACTTGGGTGTGTTTTGCATAATACATTTGGTATATGTTATCCATTTGGATAGAACAACATCTGTTAATCCACTGACAGACATTAAAAAGAGGGCATGATGGGATCTGATGCATGATTCCAACAATCACGCTTCCTACCACGCCACATGCGCAGGAGGCGTGATTGTGGGATTGAGCATCAGATTGCATCACACCAGATTGCTGGTGCAGAGGGAACCCAGGATCACGATCTTTGGTCCTATGGCTGGGAGCCCCGTCTGCTGACAAAACTACAAAGTGCGTGAGTGCATGGTGCTCCCCTGCAGCTGGGAGCTCCATCAGTGATTGGAGCTTCAGTCATGGGTGGGGCACCCTGAGCTCCTGTGCCTGGCATCTCCATCAGTTGATTGGAACTCCCAGTCAGGAGAGGTTGTTGTGCTCCCCTGGCTGGGAGCCCTGATAAAGTTGATTGGTGCTCCCAGTCTCTGGAGCACACAGGAGTGTGCTCTGGGGGTTGGGAGCATTGGCCACATGTTCAGTTAAAAGCACGATAAGAACCAGCAATGAAGTTATTACACATGTTGTGTAATTTTGTCATGTATTCCTGGTTTTATCATGCTACTAATTGAATGAACATGTGTTCAGGTCACTACTTAAGACATAGTTTCATAGTTGGTAGGGTCGGAAGGAACCTGAGCAGATCGTCAAGTCCAACCCCCTGCCATGGCAGGAAAGAGTACTGGGGTCAAACGAGCAAGGTGTTCATCCAGCTTCCTTTTAAATACCCCGGGGGTAGGAGCCAGCACCACTTCTCTGGGAAGTTGGTTCCAGATCCTAGCCGCCCTGACAGTGAAGTAGCGTCTCCTGATGTCTAGTCTGAATCTACTCTCTGCCAGCTTGTGACCATTATTTCTTGTCACTCCTGGTAGTGCTTGGGGGAACAGGGACTCCCCCAATGCCTGCTGGTCCCCCCTGACTAATTTGTAAACGGCCACTAGATCCCCTCTCGGCCTTCTCTTGTTGAGGCTGAACAGGTTCAGGTCCCTTAGCCTCTCCTCGTAGGGCTTGCTCTGCTGATCCCTGATCATGTGAGTGGCCCTCCTCTGGACCCTTTCCATGTTGTCCACATCCCTCCTGAAGTGCGGCATCCAACTACAGCCTGACCAGCGTCGCATAGAGGGGGAGGATCATCTCCTTGGACCTGCTTGAGATGCATCTGTGGATTCATGACAAGGTACGGTTGGCCTTCCTGACCACGTCCCCACATTGGTGGCCCATACTCATTTTGGCATCAATAATGACTCCAAGATCCTTTTCTGCCTCTGCACTGACGAGAAGGGAGTTCCCCAGGCTGTAGGTCTGCTCTGGTTCTTCCTCCCTAGGTGCAGTACCTTGCACTTGTCAGTGTTGAAACCCATCCTGTTCTCATCCGCCCACCCCTGTAACCTGTCCAGGTCTAATTGCAGCCTATTGCTCTCTTCTAGCATGCCCACTTCTCCCCACATCTTAGTGCCATCTGCGAATTTGAACAGGGTGCTTTTTACCCCCTGTTTAACTGGTTAATTATATCTTAAGTGTAATGTGTCAGGGACCTTAGATCTTGTCTCTACTTTTGAGAGAGAGTCTGTTTTGAGTAACTTGAACGTTATCTTACTTTAGGAAAATGAAGTCTGCTTTTTTAGTTCCAGTATGTGTCAAACATGAGGATGACCAATATAAATATTGCTCTTACATAGGACAACTAAGTAGATGGCATTGAACAGTAGTAATAAACACATGATCAGTTGAGCAGTAAGTGGTCATGTTGTGCATTGCTAGTCGAATGATTTTGCTAAATGTATACAACCTTCTTTATTCACCACTCAACTTGTTTTTTCTAGGTACTAAACTGGCATGCTTTTTTAGTTAAACTAGAATCATTTTGCAGTTTAGGAAAAGCTTTGCTTTTTCAGTCATCCAGTTTCATTTCTTACTTGTGCTATAGAGAGTGTGCACTAGAACAAGCAGATGAAGAGGAAGAGAAACAGATTAATCGCAAAAAGAAGCTGAAAAACCAAAATCCTGATGCCGTCATAAAAAGCCTTGATAGTTCAGGAAAGGAAGCTGGTGTAAAACAACATAAGAAAAAACAAGTCAGTCAAGCAGAGATGTTAAAAAACAAAAGAACTGTGTTTGTTGGGAATTTACCCATCCACTGTACTACACAGGTAAGTGAAGAGTGTTCAGTAAATTACAGGAAGTACAATAGGTCTTGGCTTAAAGGAGCCCTCAGTTTGAGGGAACAGGCAGCACAGCATCAAACAGGGTAAGAAGCAGAAAGGAGAGGAGCACTTTGGGCAGAGGAGGGGGATTGGAGTGACACTTGAGCGGGGAGTGATAATTTGTGGCATGCCTGCCAAAAAGGTTGCCCCCCCCCCCCCCCCCCCCGATGTATCATTTACAGGGCATATTACCAGAAACTGATTTTTAAAACAGTTATTCATTTTCAAAAAGATTTTTAAGTTGACATTATCCCTTGAATTGTGGGGGAAAAGATGTCGATATTTTCATGCTAATTTCTAAGTGCTGAATTCTCTCTTTGGATGCCTGGGCATAGTTTCCATTGATGTCCTGGAGAGGTCAGTGTGCAGGTTTCTGAGGGTATAATATAATCCATAATCATGCAAGGCAACAGCCCAAAGTATCTGATACTATGAATATGTAGAAGAGAGGAGTTGTAATATTCTAATTTATCAAATAGCTTAAGCCAGTTCAACAAGGTAATTGAATGCATTAGGAACCACTGATTTTTAGGTAGACTTGGATAATACAAAACTTGTGATTTATCTGTCAAGGGACCAAATGGTTGTCTTCTGGATCTTAAATATTTCCTTTCCTGAAAAGAGCTAAGAGAAAAATATCTGAATTTTCCTGTATAGAGTTGTTACATACCCAGTGCAAATTTAGTCTTTTCCTACATACAGTGCATAGTAATTTAGATGAGCTACAATAAAGGATTGAAATACATGTAACTTCTTGTCTTTTGTTCAGATGCTGACGTCAGTTTTTAAAGAGTATGGACAAATAGAGTCAGTTCGCTTCCGCTCTTTGGTATGCTGTTCCCTTTTGTTGTCCTCTTGCTTGCCTGTAGCATTTGCATATCTATCTTTTTTTTTTTTTTTTAGTCCACTACCTGTATTTCTTGAGTTAAAGCCTTGCTTTTCTAAATACTTCTGAGAATAGCACATGGTTCCTATGAGAGTCTGTACTTTCTACATGCATTGTTTTCCCATAATAACAGTTGATTGCACTGTAGGCACATTTGCTTTGGAAGACACATATCTCATAAATTGTAGTGCTTGTTTTTTTAAGAGATTATTTCACTGTTTACTAATACCATAGCAGAGAGAGAGAGAATTTCATTGTAATTCAGTGTGGAGTATAAATTAATTGAAGATTGCCATGCTAGAATGCAAGACACATAGCAACCTAAACCAACCAAATCTCATTCTTAATAATTTTAAAGGTCTTTCATAGACCTTCTCCCAATTGTCATTATAAAAGTTTGTTTTCTAGACTCTCTGTATTACCCCAGATAAGAATGAAACCCATCCTGTTTCCTCCCCACTTTACAAGAACAAATATTTGAAATAATCTAATAAGCTTACTAAGGCCTCTGAATTTTTTTCTGTTGAAGGTTCCAGCAGAGGATACTTTATCCAAAAAGCTAGCAGCTATAAAGTAAGTTGTACTTGTGAGCTCCATATTTTATTACTGAAGGAAAAATCTTTTTAAGCTTTATTTTTATACTTGTCAGACTCGCTTCGTTTTTGTTCCTTTAGCTTTTAAAAAATATAGTGTTCAGTTGTGTATATAAAATAGGCATTTTGGGCACCTATACACATGCAGCACATCAGAGCAGAGTTGATTCATTGCCATGCTCCAGCAGACTTCAGCATCACATGTATCAGTGTTTCCATGATGCAAAATGCTGGTGGAGCACCTTAACTAAAGCTTATTCAATGAGCTTTAACTAAAGCACCCCCGCCACCATTTTCAGCACAGGGATGCTGATACACGTGACGTTTCAGGCACTTTAATTACAGCGGCTCTCAGAGCCACTCTAAAGCACCCCTCCTCCCCTTTCCTGGAGCACAGGTATAAACACCCTTTGTGACTTCTGTGGCAGCACACTTACTTCCTGCTAATTTGGTTTATTTTCCACTTGGTACTTACACAGTTCTTCTTTCCATCCAAAACAACCTGCAAAGTGCCAAGAATCTTTAACTACTGATTTCTTTGGGAGTTGGAGATAGGCCCATAAATTATAGAACCAAGGCCTAAAAGACAGCTGTAAGAGCGATTGATGTCTTTTGGCTTGAATCATCATTATTAAGGCCTGGTTTAAATTGCGGGCCCAATTTACTAATACTGTGGCCTGATTGTGGTGGGGGCCACCATTTTTGCACCCAGATTGGGGGGCTGTTTGCTCTGATGTCTGCTGCAGGCTGGGGAAAGCATTCTCTAGCCAGCCCCAAAAGCCTAGCAGGCCAGGGGAGGGGGGAAGGGGTTGCAAAAGGAACAGGGGGAGGAGAGAGCTTGGGGATGGATAGGGGAGGGGCTGTTTTTTCCTTCAGGCAGAAAAGCTGGAGTGTGGAGGGCTTGGGGGCACTTGGGGCTGCCTTGGCAGATGGCTCTGACACTGGTAGGCGAGGGGCTGTTTGCTTCTTCCTGCGTGTGTTCTCTCCTCTCCTCCCCGCCCCCAATCTGTGGCACCTCAGTTTTCTTATTTGAGGAGCAAACGGCCCCTCCCCTCCCCTCCCCTTTCCCCAGCCTGTAGCAGCCATCAGAGCATTTCATTGCAAATCACATTTTTTGTGAAAATTAGTTAATTCCAATATTTTTCACGAAAAATGTGAAATTGCGATATAAACAGGCCCTAGTGATTATGATCATAATCCAAGGCTGTCACTGCATTTGAAAGAATTGGTGTCATTACTATGTACATACCACCTTGGGGGCTCAGAGGTGTTTAAAAAAAAAAAAAAAAAGTTCATATGTGTAAGTATGATTTCAATTAACTTTCTTTCTTTCTCTTCAGACGTAAGCTTCATCCTAACATGAAGTATGTTAATGCTTATGTGGTCTTCAAAGAAGAATGTGCTGCCAACAAAGCTCTAACAAAGTATGTCTCACTTTGTTACTCAGCAATGGCATTACATTTTGTGATGATGGGTTTATAAACTGTCAGATGAGAAGTTTGAACTGCCTAGTCTTTTCTACTTGCCTTATGCTAAATACATTTTTCCTAGCTTTTTCTTTAAACAGTACATTATTAGAGAAGCAGCTTTCAAACTCAGTGACCAAATGTGTGTTGCTAATTTGTTGGTCAATTCTGTTCACATTCTAATGCCTTTCCTGTTTTTCTTTATGGCTAAAATAGAAATGGAACACAAATTGCTGAAGGATTCCACATGAGAGTTGACCTTGCATCAGCAGCCAATTCTGTAAGTAAGATGCATGATTGAGTGAGATTTTTCGTTTTGTTTGCTATAAGTCAATAACTAACTGGGATGTGTTTTTTGTTTTGTTTTTTTTTAGCATGACAATAAACGGTCTATATTCTTGGGAAATCTCTCATATGGTGAGTTTAGATTGAATGCCATGTCCGTTTTGTGCTGTAATTTTATTTTTTCACCAAATGTGAAATAATGATGCCCTTATAATGATAGTAATACTATTTTACCTGGTAGTTAAGATTTAAGCAAGTGAGTATCACTACTTAGATATTTTAAAAAACAATAAATGAAACCAGTTAACTTATTCTAAAATGTAATTGAGATATCTATTTTAGTTTATACAGCATAATTTATTAATTTTAAATTCTAGATTTTGCATTAATTTTGTAACATAACACTAGAGCAGGGGCAGGCAATTATTTTGGGCAGAGGGCCACTTACTGAGGCTTAGCAAGCCATCATGGGCCACATGATAGGCAGCCCAGGGCAGATAAATATTAATTTTCTAACTTTTTTTTAAAGGCCCCATGGGCCAGATAGAATGGCCTGGCAGGCTGCATCTGGCTCGGGCCCAGGCTGCATTTTGCCCACCCCTGCACTAGAGTTTCTTAGGTCTAAACCTCCTGGTCCTATAAACATACTGACTATTAGAAAATCCCATAAACTTTGCCAACATCATAAGATTCTGCATTGCTTATTTGAGTAAAACTATTCAGTCAAAAGATATATTTTACTTGTAAGGGGTACCAGATAATTTATAAACTCTCATAGAAAATTAGGGTTGGAAGGGACCTCGGGAGGTCATCTAGTCCAACCCCCTGCTTAAAGCAGGGCCATTCCCAACTAGATCATCCCAGCCAAGGGATCATTTGATGCGGAGTCTCAAAAATACATTCTGGAATAAGTAGAAACTATTCAGATGTAGCAAAAAATGTTAATTTTTTCACTCAATTAAAACCAGAGTTAAATTATTTAAAACCCAGAGTTTGAATAATTGGGTTTTATCTTGCTTCTAAATGCTTCCTAATTGGTAGTTGTCAAAGTACTCATTCTGTTTTTTTAATACATGAGTATTGTCCTGGCACATATGCATTTGAACTGACTAAAATGGTCCCCTTTAAAATATTGTAGGGTTTTGGTTAGTCCTTAGGGCCCCTCTACATGTGCAGTTAAAAGCATGATGGGATCTAATGTGCAATCCATATAGTCACAATGGCAAAGAGCATGTTTGCGGGATCCAGCATCAGACCCTATCCTGCTTTACTGCCAGCATAGGGGGAGCCCAGGGTTACTATCCTGGAATCCCCCTGCACCAGCGAATAGCAAATGCCCACAGCTGCAAGTGCTGAATCTGGCAGGACTCTTGGTCCCTGCTGTGCCCTATAGCTGCTGGGGATGAGAGTCTTACAGCAGTGGGATTCTTGGCCCTGACAGCCATGGAGCACAGCCAGGGCTGAGAATCCGACCAGCTGTGGGACTCAGTCCTGTCAACCATGGGGTGGCCCTGTAGATGGAAGATTACAACAGCTGTAGTCTCTCAGCTGTGGGGACATAGGCTATATGTGCAAATTAAAGCTGGGTAAAAACCATCTATAAACTTATTACACATTTTCCAGCAATAACTTTATAACTGGTTGGACCTTTTTAAGGTGCCATAGTTAATTTGCACTTGTAGCCAGTCTAAATTAATTGCACAATTAATTGGGTAATTGCAGAATAGATGTAACATGTAGAGGGGCCCCTAGGCTACCTTGATTTCATTGTTATAACTTCACAGTGACTGTGTTATTGCATTGTTTGCAGACCTTGAAGATGATGCTGTGCGAGAGCACTTTTCTGAATGCGGAAATGTAGTGGCAGTGCGAATTGTGCGAGACAGAAACACCGGCATAGGCAAAGGCTTTGGCTATGTTCTTTTTGAGGTAGGTAAGAATAATGTGTCTTGGAAGGCCACTAGTTCTCCAAGAATTGGGATCTGTTTTAATTATGTATTTGGCTTGTACAGCATTTTAAATGATAGTGTCCTCTGCACTCTACAAACAGGTAAGATGACAAGTCCTTCCTCTGAGGAGTTCAGAGTGAACACAGAACAAATCAGTAAGGGCTGTTCACAACAGTAGTTGCAGACTGCTGCAGAGTGAAGAGACATTTGAAGGAGGAAAAGGTTTAGCACACAGAAAGGGAAGACTCTTGTTTTTACAGGTATTATAGCCTATATAATGTCTATAAATATAATACAGCCTATAGGGTGACCATATTTCTTGAGTCTCAAAACAATATGTGCAGCTGTCTCTGGTCTCAGCTGAACAAGCAAGCAGTGGGACTCTTCATTGGGGTTGAGGGTTACAGGCGTTCCAGGCCCTTGGCTGGAGAGCGTTACACAGGTGCCTCAAAGGTGAGCTTTGTAGTCAGGGGGTACTGGAGGGGAGCCCAATGATTGACAGCCTGCTCTCTCCCTTACTGGGGAGGGGGGCAGGCTGTCAGTGAGTAGCCGACAGCTGCTGAAAAGCAGAGGCTGCCAAGAAGAGCTGCCCTCTTTGGCCTTCAGAGACTGCCCTCCTCGTCTCCAGACAGTTCCTTGAACAGTTCTGAGGAGTCCAGAGACAGCATTGCCACTTGAGTCCTGGTACTGTTCAGGTGGCGAGTGAGGCTGTTCCCAGGATTCCTGTAGAGTGGTGAAAGCTCTGGTTGCTGCTTCCTGCCCTGCAAGAACCAGGGCTTATGGCCAGAACGCTGGGGCTTGCCTGTGTTTTATCCACAGAGGCGATGCGGTTTCCTGTGGCTATCTGGGCTCTTTGAGTGCTTGCCTTGGCAGCCCTGTCTCCTGGCCAGAACACCAGGCAGCAGGCAGCCGAACCAGTTAAAAGAGTTGGAGCTCTGCAGTTGGGATACAGCCCCTCCTGCCCTGTTCTCCCAGTCACTGGCGGAACAGGGCAGGGGACATCCCCTGAGTGCCTGGTGCACACCCACCCCCTGCCTGGCCCCTCGTTCTGGGCCTGGGTAAGGAGCAGCAGTACTGGGTGCCCTGACAATACACCATGGGGCAGGTTTCCAGGGAGTCAGCCCCTCTCCCTCCCTTTGACTGGTTGGGGAAAGGGAGAGCAGGGAACTGGGAGATACTGGGGGGTCTTAATGACTCATATGGCGGTGGACAGGTATTACATATGACGCTAGAAAACTTTGTGGAGATGTGCATTTATCCTTTGACAGAGCTAGCAGTTTGTAACAGAATCACTACTTTGTTTCTGCCACAAACTGATCGAATACCTGTATGCTTGCTTTTTGTCAGAAAAGGGCTTATTCCCCAATACAAATGTAACACCTGTCTATTGACTAAGTCTGCTAGTATTTCTGAATGCAGTAGAGAGATGATATCTAATAAGTGTGTCGATTTCAGTGGCATCTAATATTTCTAGGAGAAATGTATATAAAAATACCAATTGTTATAAGTAGTGAACATCCAGGTGTTTGTTAACCATCAACCTTAATGTGTTTGGTTTTGTAGAATACAGATGCTGTACATCTTGCCCTGAAACTGAACAACTCTGAACTGAAAGGAAGAAAACTAAGAGTGAAGCGCTGTGCTGAGAAGGAAAAAGTACAACAGAAAAATTCAGAGAGTGTAAGGAACTTTCCTGATCTTAAGCACAAATCAGGTGCCACATTAAAAAATGCAAAAAGCTATTCCAACAATTCATTTGCTGGTGAAAAAGCCAGCCCAATACAGAAGAACAAAAGAAAGAGACCAAAGAGCGTGACTAAAAGAAAAACTGGGAAACACAAATAGCCGTGGCATCTTGGTACATTGGAACGTGCAATTTTTAAAAAAATTGTTTAATAGAACCCCAAGAGCTGTTTCTTGCATATAAAGTTGTGACACCACATCAGTGCCATTTTGTCGTCTTGGTTTTTTTGACTTCTTATGTTGCCCTGCTGCAGCCTTTTGGAAATATGACTTTCTAGGGGCATACCTGCTTTCATACCTTTTGCTGAAGCTGTATGGTAAGTTTAGGTTCCAGAAGCTCTTTTCTAAAAAGGAACTTTCTAGAAGTTAATGATGTTCTTTTTGGTTGGGATGTCCATCTGAAATGACTCATCCAACAGTAATTCTTTTTTCCTGTTTATAATTAAAATTAGCAGTTTGCTTAATGTCCCTAGATTTACACAGCTTGTAAAGCAAAGCTTTATCTAACCTCTACCCCCTCCTCTCTCTTCTCTCTTGTTTCTCCTTTTTCATCTTTCTCCCTTTCTCTTTTCTCCCTCCCTTTCTCTCTTCTTCTCCCCCCACCCCCGATATGGTCATCTTCGCTTGTGAAGAACAAATGAACAAAGCAAAGCTTTATCAGGTAGCCCAGGTGCTTGCTTTCTGCAACAAGGTGTCTAAAAGTAAGCCTTGCTCTGATATTTTCTTATTAGTTGACCTCTGTTGGGTTGAGAGAGGAGTGTCTTCCTCAATCAAGCCATCCAGTACTCAGTCCTGACAATGCCATTAACTTCCAAATCAATTGTCTCTACATAAGTGTTTAGGATACTTTTCATTCTCTAGTAAAGGAGTCATTGCAGATATGATGCTGACGACAACTGTAATATTTATCTTGCCTACTACCTGGCTGGCCTTTCACTATTCAGTTTCACTTCTGGAGTTTAATTGTCAGTGCAACCCTCATTTAAGTGAAAATGATCCCCTTAGCTCACTTGCCGACTTTCTACTTTTATTACTTCCAGCCCTTCTCTGCACTTGGAGAATATTTCCCTTATGGCTGCATATTTCCAGTTTCTAGTTCTGCAAACAGGCCAGTGCATCTGACCTGCAATTATGTTTCCTCTTGCAAGTGCTGCATATTAGAGTGGACAATAAGCTGAATATGAGCCAACAGTATGTCCTAATTGCCAAGAAAGCTAACGGCATACTGGGCTGCATCAGTAGGAGCGTTGCCAGTAGATCCAGGGAAGTGATTCTTCCCCTCTATTCTGCACTGTTGAGGCCACATCTGGAGTAATTTGTCTGGTTTTGGGCCCCCCACTACAGACAGGATGTGGATAAATTGGAGAGTCCAGTGGAGGGCAACAAGAATGGTTTGGGGGCTGGGGGACATGAGTTCTGAGGAGAGGCTGAGGGAACTGGGCTTATTTAGTCTAGAGAAGAGGGGACATTTAATAGCAGCCTTCAAATAGCTGAAGGAGGGGGTTGAAAGAGGATGGAGCTGGACTGTTCTCAGTGGTGGCAGATGAGACTTGCTCCTTGTTGTGGCAAGTTGCAGCAAGGGAAGTTTAGGTTAGATATTAAGAAAAACTCTCTCACAAGGAGGGTGGTAAAACACTGGGAGAGGTTATCCAGGGAGGTAGTGAAATCTCTGTCCTTGGAAGTTTTCAAGACCTGGCTAGATAAAGCCTTGGCTGGGATGATCTAGTTGGGGATGGCCCTGCTTTGAGCTGGGGGTTGGCCTAGACTAGATGACCTTGTGAGGTCCCTTCCAGCTCTCATCTTCGATGACTCAGATTTTACATTTTACACTGAAGTGCTACATATTTTAAAAAGAAACGGGGAGAGGGGATATTCCTCTTAATGGGCTGGTCACTACCGAGCCCAGGACGGGATAGAGTTGAGCTACGGGATGTGAACCGTGATCTGTGCAGGCTGGGGAGGCAGAGGAAGTACTTGGCTTTAACCCCCGGTGTGAGGGGACAGGGAAGGGGCCAAAGCCAAGGGCTGGGGTCGCACAGGAGCAAAGCCCGGAGGGGCCGGGCAAGTGCAGCTCCCCATGTCTAACAATTATTTTCTCCGAAAAAAAGCTCCCTGAGCCAATCCGGGACGCCCCGCCCCGCCCCGCCTTTGCACCCCAGGAGCTACCCTTTCTGCCACGCTCGCCCCGGCTGCGCATGCCCAGTGGCAAATGGCTGGC
>NW_005841854.1:1252962-1253526 GCF_000455745.1 Alligator sinensis | reverse complement strand
ACCCCCCTGGCGGCCCCGCCCGCGCCGCCAGGGTAAGAGGCGATGCTACAGAGACCGCAGGCCCGGCCTGGCCCCTCCCGCACGGCACGGCACGGCACGCCTGCGACAGCCCCCACCCCGGGAAGGGCTCAGGGAGCTGGGACACTGTTTTTTTTCCAGGAGAACATTTTGGTTTCGGTTGAGAGAGAAGTCACTGTCAGGTTTGCAAACTGCACGTGCAGGCGAAGTATGCAGAGGGACTTTAAGCACCTGGCGTAGTTTTCCATCTACCGTCTCTAGCGTTTAGGCATTTCTAGTATAAGCTCACTGGGTCCCGTGTAGAGCAGCGGGGTGGGGCGGGGCCTCTAGAGCAGAGCTTCTCAACCTGGGGGTTGTGACTCAAAAGGGTGGGCGAGCAGACTTCAAAAATGGATCTGCAAACTTTAAAAATGGATTTGCTTTTAAAGGGAACAAATGTGGGAAACCACGGCTTTTCCCTTGCAGGCTGGTTGAGCTCCAGGCCGCAAGGGGCTGCTTGGGGCCCCATGACCCCCCCCCCCCCCCCCCCCCCCCCCACACCCACCC
>NW_005841854.1:1236634-1252678 GCF_000455745.1 Alligator sinensis | reverse complement strand
CACGGACATACACCTGGGTGGTTGGGCCTAGCAGTTGGGGGGCAGCATGTTGGAAGTGATGGGCGCTGGGAGGGGACTGGCCATTAATGTTTCCAAATGGGTCCTGGTTTAAAAAAAAAAAAAAAATTGTGGACCACTGCTCCAGAGGGCATTGAGTCTCTACCCCCTGCCTGGGGCAGTCTGAACTGCCCTGTACCAATCCGTCACCCAGGCTCCGCCTTACAGGTCTGGGGATACAGAGTTTTCGGCGCTTTGCCAGCATTGGTAGCTGCCCGTGCCTCTGTCTCTGAGGCGGCCATCAAAGGAGTGAAATGGAGAAATTCACGTCCTCCTTTTTAACAGCGGGTAAAAAAGAGCGAGGGGAGGACGCATCGGAAATATGGCAAGACCATTGTGGTTAGAAATGTTGAAATGTAGGATGTTGGTATGAGAAACTCTGGCTTCATCGTAGAAATCTCTGGGTTTGTGGTGCAAATCCTTATTGTGCCCCGGAAAGGAGCTTGAGGCAGCCTGGGTGCCATCCAGTCACACAACCAGCTGCACCCCTCAGTGAAAATTGCTGTTTGAAGCTAGCACTTCTCAGCTGTGTTAGACTCAAGGTGCCTCTCAGAAAATGCCTGCTCTCAGCTTTAACTTGTTTTTTGACTATGGAAAAATAGTGGAGCAGCTGGCCCATTGTAAAGCCCACAGGAAGCCCATAGCAGGGCAGAGTGTTTCTGACACTCTGGGTTCCTAATTGAAATTTCAGGGTTTATCTTGTGAATTGTGTTTGCACATCTACTCGTGCTGATGTGACATAGCACCCTGCAGCACTCCTGAAAGGATCTCAAGGCACCACATGGTGCCACAAATCCCAAGTGAGAAATGCTGCTTTAAGCACTGTGACTGAGCTACATTTCCAAAGGAAACGCTGAACATGGCTATGAGTCCTCAAACCAGCCCTTAGGTGTCTTTTGGTGAGAGACCAAACCCCAGTGTGGAATCCAGCACATGTAATGTTCCCTTGATTGCCAAGAGAAGCCAGATACATATCTTGAGGCATAGAAGTAACTTACATTTCTTTTTCTTTTTTTCTCACTATGAAAAAAAATGTAGTCAGCAATCTAGTTCTTAACTATTTCACAGTGTTGTCTAATGCTACTTTCCTGATTATCACAGTTCATATATGACACATCAGTCTGCCTGGATTATTTTGAGGTTTGTAAAGCAAATATAGGTATGAATATACAAAGCTGTCAAATCTGTTCTGTATTTTGGCATTTTTCCGCAGGGACGCTACTTCAATGTATTCCTTACAGCAGATGCCATGTAATTGGCATTCTGTAATGGAAGGTGTATCAGTCAGTTATAGCCTGCCTGCCTTCATTTTGGAATGAATCCAATTCAAGCTACTACAGACTAAACAGTCAACATCCAGAGGTCTTAAAAATGGATATTTATTTAATAGCATTCAGAATCGTAGAAGTTCGGGATATTGCGGTGTTACATGGTTTTCATTTTCTTGGCTTTCCATTTTGGCCTTATTGAAATGAGCATTGGCTCTAATGCAAAAAGAGAATTTCTTCCCTTTACTTCAGGGTCTTCCTCAACCTCATTGTATATCTGCTTAGATGCTACATCCTTATCCCTGTCCTCAGCCTTGTTTGTGGCTGTGCATTACAGTATTTCTGTAGTAATACAACATATTCCATGTTGTAGATTACAATTTTTTTATTACTGGATGTAGATAAAGAACCCACAACTTTGATTTCTGTGAAGAAAAAAAATTGCTTTTGGGAATAAATCCAGCAGGGTGCTAATAATGACTGTCAGACAGATTAAACAGGGTTTTTTTGAGAGAAAACAGTTGGAAAGAATATACCAAGACATTCAGAAACAACAGTTGGGTAAGATGGCTGAATAAATTGTTATCAGATCTTCAGTCTTGTATTAGAAGTTTGGTTCTGATAATGGTAACTGTCTTAGTGTGTAGAGATTCTCCAGTGAAATTTGTTTTGGTAAATGTAAACCACTGATCCCTTCTAAAAAGGGAGAGAAATTCCATTGTGCTTGAAGTTGAAGCATTTGATGGGTCAATGTCATTTGAAGGACATCAGGTTATATGCAAAGCACTGATGTAAGGTGTCTTCTCTGAAACGTTAGACATAAGAGTCAAATGCCAGTCATAGCAATGCTCTCACCATTTGGAGGTGCATTGATACATGAGAAATAGCAAACATACTTCTGAGTAGACATTTTATAAGCAATAGGGCTTCACAATTAATACAATCCATAGATAACAATATGATATTTTATGATTTTTTTTTTATGACGCAGTCTGAGCAACACTTATCCAGCAGCTCTTTGCAGAAAATGTTGTCAGAAGCTTGTACTGCATGTGCAGATGTGCATTTCCTGCAGTCTTGGATAATGTGCCACCTCTCATTGTGGGGCCAAGCATGGTGGTTTTTCTTTCCTTCCTATAAACAGAAGTGTGCTTGCCACAGTTTGCCTAGGGCTATGTATGGTGTGGGTCTTGGTTTAATACTGATTGCCTGCATGGCTCCTGAGTCAGTTGGTATTGTGTGTTACTGCATTGGAGGAAGTACAAGGACCATTTGTAACTGGACTCTCCTTAGGTAGATGAATGGCAGCAACTGGTCCAGTACCAGCTGGTTGGGTGGGAAGACCAAGAACGCACTGGCCAGCATAGCTGTACTACATCTCCTTTTCCCTCTAATGTGTTAAGATGAAAACTGGGGGACTCAGAAGGTTAAAGTGAAAATAAATGTCTCCCACTGCAAAAATGCATTTTTTTCTATGCATCCTGAAAGTAAAAAGTACTGACTACTGTTCAGTTTGAAAGCAAAAGCCTCTTAGAATTCATTTAAATTGACCTCAGACTGAATGTTGGAATGTCATGTATACTCTTGGTTTCAAATAATTTAGCAAGACTAAAATAGCTTTGTTGGGCATTTGCTTTGGTATTTCTTGTCCCAAGTATTGGGAAGCATAGATGTGTATTGTGTGCTACTTTCAGGATCGCTAATCTTTGAACTCTTTTGAGTATTTTAAGTTGTTCATGCTTAGTCTTTACAGTTTTAAAAAGATATTTTTTTATTTGATTTATATGCTATCCAGAAGCAGAATACTTACAAACAGGAGAATGACAAAACAACTTAAATAGAAACTAGAACACCAATATAAGATGGAGACCTAAACCAGTGTTTCCCAAACTCTTGATACCTGGAGCGTACTTTTTTCTGGATTAAAATTGGCAGTAGACTTCACTCTGACACTTGAAAAGGTGTGCATAGGGGTGTGTGGGGGAGATGTGTGCAAAACCTTTAGCAAACTGCATTCCCCTGCCAGAGGAAATCATGCCAGTGCTCAGATGTAATGTTAAAAAAACAAACAAACCCTTAAAACTACAACTTTTCTGAATGCTATGGGACCCCAGTTGATAGCCACCAAAAGATCTAAATTCAGAAAAGATATGGAGGGGGGGCCTTGAGGCTAAAAGTTCAGAATTGCTGATTTATCTGGTGCCACTTATGAACCATGGGGTTAGGAGCTCACGTTGCTGTACCCTGCTCTTTCTACTGTCTCCCTCCTCCCACCCCTAGTCTGTCTCAACAGGCAAGGGCAGTTTCTGCTGCTCAGGCTGGTCCTGTGGCTCCAAGAGCATGGGAGAAGTGGAGGAGCTGAGCTGGGGTGCAAAGTGCCTAGTGTGTGTGTTCATCCACCTGTCCAGCTGCAGTAGAGTGGCTGCTGGGAGCATGTGTGTGGGGAGAGGGGTGCAGCACAAGGGCTTCCTTGGGGGAGCAGGTGCCTCTGGAGTAGCTGGGGCAGGTCTAAGGTGCCAGCTGGGGAAAAGCATTTACCTTCTCATATGGGGGATCTCACAGCAGCACACTAGCATGCTCATTGCAGTCTTGGGGAATCACTGCCCTAAACAGTATCTCAGCCTGGGTTTGTTTACTAGCCACTTGCCCAAATGGTGCTTCTGAAAGATATCCAGGCTTGGGCTCTGGTAGTCCCTAATGGGGAGTGAGTTCCAGAGCTGAGGAGTGATTGCTGAGAATAACTTCCCATGACAAGCGGTGGTTGCAGGAGGTTGCTCACAGCTGACCTTAGGGTTTGCAGTGGGGCATAAGGGAAAAGGGAGTCCCTTAAGTACGTAGGGCCCATACTGTTTAGGGTCTTATAAGTCAAAACCAGCACCATGAATTTCTCCTGGAAAGCTATTGGGAGTCGGTGCAGGCTTTACAGTACTGGAGTTATGTGCTCCTGGCAACCCACTTCAATCAGAAAGTGGACTACCGTGTTCTGCACCAGCTGCTGCTTTCACACGGTCTTCAAGGGTCGTCTTACATAAGAGTACTACATTGTAATAATCTAGCTTTGAGATTTGGAAGGCGTGGGTGGTGGTGGCCAGATCTGAATCTGAAAGAAAGGGTTGTAGCCTTCTTACCAGATGGAGTTGGTGAAAGGTGCTCTTAGCCACTGCTGCCACCTGAAGATCCATCTGCAGCAGAGAATGCAGAAGCCGCCCCAAGGCCATGAACGTGAATGACAAGGGAGGCTGAACTCCATCAGTGATAGGTGTCTTAATCCCCCAAGTCACGTGGTTTGCCCATCACCATCATCTCTGTCTTGTTTGGATTCAGTTTCAATTAGTTCACCCACATCCACTCTCCAACTGCAGCCAGGCAACAGAAAAAGACTGAAACTGGTGTGGGTCAGATGGGAATGAGGTAGGACTGGGTGTCATCAGCATACTGATGATCCTTTACTCCAGATCTCTGCAGTCACACCTAGCAACCTTATGTACACATGGAACAGGAAGAGTGGCAAGATGGAGTCCTGAGGAACTCCATAGGAAAGATCTCGAGGAGTGATGAGCACACACCTATCATCCCCCTCTGAGGTTTCCCTGCTAGGAAAGAGCAGAACCAATTTAGAATGGTCCTGTGAATACCCACAAGGTTATGTAAATGCTTTAGCAGCACCTCTCAGTCAACTGGATCAAAGACTGCTAAAAGATCTATTAAAATCAGCAGGTCACAGTTTCCCTGTTGATCTCCAGGGAAAGATCATTGACCAAGACCACAAACACAGTCTCTATGCCAGGGGTGGGCAAAATGCGGCCTGGGGGCTGGGTGCAGCCCGCCAGGCTATTCTATCCGACCCAGGGGGTACCTAAAAAAAAAATGTAGAAAATTAACATTTATCTGCCCTGGGCTGCCTGCCCCTGCTCTATGCTGTGGCTCTGGTTTGTTGATTTATAAAACAACTGTTGTGTGAAAGTACAGTCACTACGATCTTTTAGGTAGATGAATTTGGGGTTTCTATTATTGACCAAAAATTCTTCAGTGAAATGTATAATTCTCTGTAGTATAAAACAAAACAAAAACCCCAAAGAATCCATCTCTTTTTAGAATGAGTGAAAGTTTTGATTTCCCTTTAAGTTTGTATGGAATAGTTACTAGGTTTTTCCAACCTATCAGGTTGTTTATATACATGCTCTGGGAAGTGTGTGTGGGGGGGGGAGCGTCTTAATTAGAGCAGCTCCAGGAGCTGCTATTAATTAACACCTGCAACATCACATGGGTCAGCGCTCCTGCACTGAAAAATGATGTCAGGGGTGTTTTAGCTAAAGCTCGTTGAATGAGCTTTAGTTAAAGCACCTCTGTTGCCATTTTTCAGCATGGGGATGCTGATGCATGTGATGCTAGAGTCTGCTGGAGTGCAGCAGGCTTGATTAATAGTCTGCTCCACGCTGTAATTACAGTGTGTCAGAGCAGCTGTGATGCATGTGTATAGGCACCCTTAGTTTTTAGTTACCATGCCCCTTGCTATCTAGGTACTAGTAGTTTGGTCTCTAATTGCTGGACCCCAGTGAGTTTATACTATATAGATGTGTAAAAACAAAAACAACTCCCCCCAAAAAACCAAAAACAAAACAAACCCACTATGGCTTGTGGATCTGAAACTATGTCATATACATAGTTAAAACCTCTCTGCATCATTCTCTTGCATGTGTAGTTTGGAAATCTGACAGTGGCCTCTTTTTAGCTTAAATCAAAATTTTCTCCTATAAAAGAAACAGTATCATTAGCTTGTGGGGCTCTTCATCCTTTGTAAGTGATGTGAACAGCTCTTGGTCTAGGTTTATCTGAACACTAATTTTTGTTGTATAGTAACTGACACTGAGCTTGGTTGGCACATCCTGGAGTTACCTTGTGCAGTGTCTGTCTGGTGGTGCCTTTGGGGTATAGAGACTCCAAACATTTTCTAGCTTTTGTTTTGAAATAGCTTTCTTTGAAAATCAGGAATTAAAGGCCAACTACTTTTCTTGTAGTGCGGAGACCAAAACTAGATACAGTACTCCAGGTGAGGCTTCACCAGTGCTGAGTAGAGCAGCAGAATCTCTGCCCTTGATTTACAAAAACCCATGCCTGTTAATATAACCTAGGATGCTATTGGCTTTTCTTGGCAGCAAGAGCACACTGTTGGCATAATGTAGCCCCCAGGTTCTTTTCTGCAGTACTGCAGCCTAGCCAGTCATCTCTCAGGCTGTATTTGTGTGTGCAATGACACTTATTTGCATTTTTCTACCTTGGAGAACACAAGAACAGCAGCAGAGTTTCCCACTGCCTGAAGAAGGGTGTTGTTTGTGCCCAAAAGCTGGCAAAGAACTTTTTTTCCAACTGTGTAGTTGATCTAATAAAATATATCACGTCTACCCAAAGAAGCTTGCCTGCCTGTGTGCAATTACTATATTTTCATGAATTCAAGATGACTTCCCCCTCCCCCCACCTTCAGTGTTGGGGGTGCGGATCCTGTCCTGGAGCTGGGTACAAGTTGTTGTGGGCAGGTAGATGTTGTGACTCAGGCCCTGACTGAGGGTTGGAGTCGCAGTTGGAACCACAGTAATGGCCCCCACCTTGTTCTCTGCGCCTCTGCTTCACTCTGTTGCTGGTGCTTACCCTCTGGTTCTAGGCCAGAGCCTGGAGTGCATGTTACCTCCAGCCCCTTCCTGGCCACATGATTGTGGTGGTGGCGGCCCCAGGGCCACATGGTAGGGCTGAGGCTGGAGCTGAAGTTGCCACCACTGCTTCTGCATAGCCAGGCAGGGGCTGGGGGAGGGCAAGGCAGGTAAGTGCTAAGGGGGTTCAGGTGGGAGCAGGGGGGCAGGATAAGTGAATGGGGGGGGTCAGGCTGGAATGAGCAGGGGATGGTAGGGGTGCAGGCAGTAGAGTGGGCAAGTGGTAAGGGTGGCAGGTGGTGAGGGGCAAGATATGGTTGGGGCACAGGCAACAGAGGGGGGAAGTGGTGAGGGTGGCAGGGGCCAGGTCACTTGACTCCCCTGCTGCTTGCCATGCTGCAGTGGTTGTTGGAAGGGGTTGAATTTAAGATGGCCCTCCAATAACTAGGTTATAAATGTTCTGTGTTTAGAAACAAATTTAAGACGAACACCCAATAATTAGATGTTGTCTTGGTTTCAGGTCAGTACAGTATTGCATTCCAAATGCAGGCCTTTTCACTTGTCTTTGTTGAATTTCGCCTGATTCATTTTAGACCATTTTTCCAGTTTGTCCAGGTCGTTCTGACAGCATTTGAACTTTCAAGATGCTTTCCATAGAAGACATAGCTTGTAGAGCTCCAATTTTCATACATTAGGTTGTCAGCTTGTTCAGATGTTCACAGATATCTTTACAGTGCAGACCACCTCCCATTCCTAACACATTTATAGCTATTAAAGCAGTTGCTTACATGTATGCTAATGTATTTTTAGCTTGCTTTCAGATGCTAAATTGTATTAAAGAGAGAGTCAGTGCTACATGACCAGTTTTTTCTTTGTCAACCCCAATGTTCTGTGACCTGGGTTTTGAGAACAGCTGAGCCAGTACACTTAAGACTTGGTCTGTATTTTTAAAGTATTATTGGTATAACTTTTAGGTGGGACTGGGTTGGTGGTAGTGGGGAGAATCTTCGTTAAAATGTTTATGCTAATAAAAGCCCTAGTGTAGGCTTAATTTAGACTTGGACAATAAAGGGAATAACTATATAATAATCTAATACTAGTGTAAAACAGCTATATACCAATACAAGTGCATTAATGCTAGTGTGACTTTCTGTTTTTAAGTATGCCAGTATACCTGTAGTGTAGTACAGCATTTTACTGCAGCTTTCTGCTGTGGTCCTGTGCTGGCTGATTGACCCTTAAATGTTGGTTCCTTTTCAACTGTTTTGGATAATTCACATATATATGTTTCAGAGGAGGCGAGATGGAGGGATAGAAAGGTGCTTCTCGCTCAAGCCTATTTTACCAGTTGCTAAACCTTAGATAAAATTGTTGGGGAAGTTCTGTTGCTGTTTTGTTCTTCAGCCTATAAGCGTCTTTGGACCTTTGTACTCTGCAGTTACCCAGCAGGCTGTATGTAGAGCTTATGTGGCTCAAGGTCTTGACTTTCAAACCAGAATCTTCTAGTTGTGAAGGCTAGGCATTCACGTAAAGGAATCCCATACCCATAATGTAATAATCTGTGTGGTTGATTTTTCACTTTTTTTTTTTCCTCCTTGCCTTGATAGTACACAGGGCTAGACTTACTAATTGCTGTACACTTGGTATATAGTCAGTGAGAGAAGAACAGTACGCCCAGTATGAACACTCACTCCTTTGGTGGATAGCAAATAACATGAGAGAAAAAAACTGCATAGAATGCAATTCATACCAAGAGAGTAGCAGATTTCTCAGCTAAAGCATTTTTCACTTGTTACCTGTTTAGAGGGTTCAGTGGTAATTCTGGCAGGGAGTAGGTTATAATCCTTCATCAGCCATTTTCCTCCATCAACCATTTAGTAATTGTGATTACAAGTTCCTTATTTTGAAAATAACTTTGCCCTGCTCATTGTTTTGAAGTAAAAGCTGAAAATATATTTTTATAATTATAGATGAAAAACATATGATGTTTTTGTTCTCTACAGGAAGGAAGAAACAGAAGCTTGCCAAAGAGAGAGCAGGGCTTTCCAAGGTAATACTGTGTTAATTTATGCAGTACTATTTATAAAGATGTTGCATTTGTACCAGGTTTATTTGTAAGTGGGATCTGTTTAGAGGGTGCTATCCTTGTTCTTACTTCCAACGCATGCAACCTTCTTGCAACATGCACTGTTCGGTTTCTCAGCTTCTATAAATAGCCACATGTAGGGACTTTTGTATGACTGTTCCAGCTCTGGGAGGTGTGGCATAGTTGAACTCCTATTGAGTTCAGCATTAAGAAAACCTGCTTGGGATTATGTCCTTAAGGACTGTTAAGGTTTACAAATTGCTAAGAGGGTATAACTTGTGTGACTTGACTTCTGGATAAATAATGGGAGAGGCAAGGATTTCTTAGGGTGATACTTTTAATTGGACCAGCTATGTAGTTGGGATAAAGCTTGACAAGATTTCAAATGTAAGATATTCTTCGTCAGGTCTTTCACTCGAAAGCTTGTGAGGCTTCATCCCGACTACATAGCTGGTCCGATAAAAGATATGACTTTAAGAAATCCTTGCCTGTAGAATAATTTCTGGACCATTACGGCTACAGCATCACTCACACACGACCGAATAAATGATAGGTAACTTTCTGTTCAAGTTTTGGATTTGATAACATCTTTTTTCTTATTACTGGTGAATCTCTCTAATGTACAATGTCAAAAATAAACCAGTGTTGCCCAAAATGTATAGCCTTTCATAGACATTTCCAGCATACTCTTTTACAAATCATTGTAGTTTAAATTTCTTTATAACATCAGCCTTGCATTATTATGGTGGGACATGGAATAAGGCAGGGGTGGCCAACCTGTGGCACATGTCCCACAAATGGCACAGAAAGCCTTTGTATGTGACATGCAATGGATCAGGGAGGGAACAGAAATTGGAGCCCCCAGAACAAGCATGGAGCAGAAAGCAGAGCAACAGATCAGGCAGAGGAAGGGGGTATGGGTGGCACTCAAAGGGTGCAGGGCTTACCTTGTGGTAAAAAAGATTGGCCCCCAGTGATTTAAAGAATTTGTGTATGATTTTTAGGGCCTTGACAGATATTACATTTATCACCTTATTAACATGTTAATTGCACCCTCATTGTGCCATAAATTGCAACATGCCACATGTTCAGCAAATTTATAGCATCATAAAATGTGTAGAACATCTTTGTGTTTGGTTTCTATGGTGCTTTAAATTGACTGTCATCATGCTTGCTCTACTTCCTGCTTGTGAGGTGCAGGACAGGGCATTTAAGAATGCTGTGGGCAGGAAGCTGCTGTGCTGCTTCCACCATTGGCACATTTGTAGCCTTGCCCTGTACCCCCTGTGCAGTGGATCAGACAGTGTGTAACCAGCAGTTCCAGGACACAGCCCATTCCCTGGGATGGAACAGCGGACAGCCTGAGAACCCAGAGATGCACTATATATACCCCATCTGGATGCTCAGCTGAGTGTTGGGATTGGGTCTAGGGTCTGGAATGTAGCTGTAGTCCTAATCCCACTGTGGGATTGGGTTTGGGGTGGCCCCAGCTCCAAAAAAAACAAGCATGTAGCCCAACTGTGGTATACATGTAGTGCAGACTCAGGACACTGGGAACCGAAGAGTGGGGATGCTACCCTGCCCTGGGCTTTTAAACATCATGTGTACAGCCCCTCTGGGCTGCATGCAAGCTTTTTAGTTCTAGGGCTATCCTGTGTCTGATTCTCGCCTCAGGATCCAGTATGGGGCAGCCCTGGGTCCTGTTTGGAGACTAGGGCCTATCACCAGCCTGATCCTTAGGTTTGGACTGGGGTCAGCTGTATCCCAGACCCAAGGGTCTGCCCCGTGCCAAGTCCCCGTGTTCAACTGAGTGTTGGGATTGGTCATGGCATAGCCCCAGCATCCAAGATACAGCTGCCCATTGCGCAACCCACAGGATCAGGCTTCAGGCAGCCCTGGTGGCATGTGTGGCATGGCAGGAAGCATGATGTTTGGGATGGGGCATAAAAATCTTCTTCATATTCCGATTACACCATTATTTTAACATCTGCCAAGGACCTTAGAAATATTCATACGACTTTAATGTAGCAGTACATTTTAGATGTTTAAAATGGTAGTACTTAATCCTTTTTAATATGTTTCTGTAAAAATGAATAGCTTTTTATTTTTGTTTTAAATTGAACTGTTCTCTGTTTTGCTTATCAGCTTTGTTGTGGGCTGGCTTGCTAATTTTATTCCTTGTTACAGCTCCCTGATCTAAAAGATGCTGAAGCTGTGCAAAAATTCTTTCTTGAAGAAATCCAGCTTGGTGAGGAATTACTAGCACAAGGTAGGTATTGCAAAAATATTTAAAACAAATAATTTTTTGGAAAAGGGAATTCTTCCAGGAAGAGTTTTATATGCTATTGTGTCCTGGCATAAGTATGTTAACTAAATGTTTTGGCCATCAGTATAGGTACAGAAAATCTTTGAGTGCAGCCCTAGCTAATTGGCCTCCCACTCATGACTGGAACTGGGTGCTTTTGTCACGTGTCCTGAGGTGGTCCAAAATTTAAATGCAGATGAGGTGCAGGGCTACCTGGTCCAGCTTTCTCTCATGGAGAGTGGGGCCACACTAATCATATGCACTAGTTTGAGAGAGGGGGCTACAGAGGGATTCTAGGTTAACTGTTTGGGGCCCCTTTTGGTGACGTTTCCCAGGCTACCAGGCATTTAAGACTGGTGAAGAAACAGGAATCATTGAAAATAGGAAAGAAAGGTGCAGTTCAGCTGTGAGAGTGAAGAGGAAGTAAAAATGTATGCAGGGTAGTGGCTCACCATGACTTGGAAAAAGAGTCAGCGCTGAGGGGGACTGTGCTTAATGGGCACTACCACATATTTTATGCAGATAGGCTGCATTAATAGATTTTTGTGATTGGGCAAACATGCTGATGGGAACCTATGTGGGCTATGTGTTTTGTAGTCATGCTCAGTGTTGGCTGAATTTAATCAACTTCAGATTTGGTTTCCACTGCTTGAGCACAGGCTGCTTCTGGCAGCAGTTTAATGATAGGCATTGTATTTAGCAAGATTTCCTTGCATGTGATTATAAGATGGAGGAGCTCTTTTTTCCCCCGTGCCAACAGGGGCAATGGGGGCATGAATAATATAAAAATTACTTATCTTGTATTTGAGTAAATGTGGTATTGTTTCAAATATGCAACAACTATTTAAACAAATCTAGTTCAAAATAATTGAACATTCTCTTCTTTTTTATATATATAATTTGCTGTAACAGATTTCTCTTGCAATTTGTTTGGTCTATACTGCAGTTAGTTAGAGGTTAACAGAGATTTACAGTCTTTTCTATGAAGGGTAGAACCAACACAATTTGGGAATTAAGCAGTTATAACTAACTTTCTGCACAGTATTGAATAGTTTGGGTAAACCTCAAGCCACTATAAAATAAAGTCCCATCTAATAATGAAAAAAACTGCTGTCACATAAGAATCTACTCTTGGTCTGAGAACCGTGGAAGAATCGGCTTTCCTTTTAAAACTCAGCTTCCAAATTGTGAAAAGTAACTGTTTAATCTTTTGGGGTGTTGGTTGTAGCCGTGTTGGTGTAAGGACATAGGCAGACAAGGTTCTTCGGATAGATGTGATATCTGTTATTAGACCAACTAAATAGTTGGAAAATTTGTTCTTGGCAAGCTTTTGGGAACAAAAAGAAGGGTGTTTGTCCCTGAAAGCTTGCAAAGAACATTTTTTCCAACTATTTAGTTGGTCTAATAAAAGATATCACATGTCCCCAAAGAACCTTGATTGTTTAATGTAACATTTAGAATAACCCCGAAACTGACATCCAGCACTTTCTGCTGGGAAATGTAGTTGTGCAGTTCTACTCTGCAACAATAAATGGGACTCCTGCTGAGAGAGTATCATTAAGATGTCAGCCTAGTTGAGGCAAAAATTCCTTTTGCTTAGTAGAAAAATCTTAAAGATATCAGGCATTTCTAAAATCTGTATTCAGTTCTTTAAAACTCATTTCTATATTTAGTGTGTGTGTGCTTGTGTCAGTATATGTAAGGTGGGGTTAGGATGTTTGTTAGGCCAGTAGAAATTAGTGGGTGGATGCCTCCTATTCCAATTAGCTCTTGGAAATGAAAAGTAGTTGTATCTGACCTAGTTAGACAGCTTTGGAGTTTGAAAGATTCAAATAAGAATGGGGAGTTAAAAAAGTGGCAATGTTTCTTCTTCAGCAGCATTTGCAGTTTACTTCTACAAGGCAAACAAAGAAACATTCTGCACCAAAAGCACTTTTTTTTTTTTAAAAAAAGGAACCTTTTGTCATGTAGGTGAATACGAGAAGGGTGTCGACCACTTGACAAATGCCATTGCTGTGTGTGGACAACCACAGCAGTTATTACAAGTTTTACAGCAGACTCTTCCTCCACCAGTGTTCCAGATGCTTCTTACTAAGCTCCCAACAATTAGCCAGGTACGTATTGGGAAATGGAAGTAATTTGAACTGCGTTTCTCCAAGAGGAGTAGAAAGTGATTTTTTTTTTTTTTTTAAAGGGCTGTTTCTCTGGTTTCACTAGGAAGGCAAAAAATCATTGCTAATACAAAATAAGTGATTATTTTTCCCACTGAAACGTGCCGGGGATGTAAGTAAATATTTTTGTCAAGTGCCAGAAATAGTCCAGTGTCAAATATGCATTTGATTATTATATTACCAGGTAAGATTCCCTGAATGACTAGAACCTCATTTCCCCTTTCACCCAGAAAAGAGGTATTTTATTTTAAATACACGTTAACCTCTTAAAAATAAAGATTTATAACTCTTTGACCCTATGTAGCTATAAAACAGACTACATCAGGTGAACTGAAACATCAAAACTGAAAAGATGTCATTTCATGTTTTTGGATCTCAAGCTTAAAAAAGAGTCTCACAACTTTAGTGTCACAATTTTAGTCTCTTCATTTTTTAGTTTAAAACGAGTGCCAGAGGGGGGAAATTTACAAGCTGATTCCTCTTGAACAGATACTTCTAACTTGGGTGGATGAGTAGCTTAAATTGCAGTAGGGTATTTATTCCTTGTAGCTTTAGGTTCAAAATGCCCCTTCCTTTCAGAAGGAGTGTACTATGTGGGAGGCTGCGTCTGGGGTAATAAATTAACCGAGCTCCTGTCTAGTTTGTATAGATAGTAGATTGGGGTTGCTCCAGCGTCCTCCATGACACACTCCTCAACCAGTTGTATAGTAGTCCTTTATGCTACATAGTTGCCACACTTCAAGCCAGGCATGGCTATATTTTAGTTGCGAAGTATGTTGGTAATCTGTAGATTTTGGAATGAAAGGCACCATAACAATGGGTAACATAAATTTTCTCTGAACAGGAGTAGCAAGTAATAATAATCTATTTTGTTGTACGGACAGAAGTGATTATTTGATTTCTAATAAGAGATGTTACTTATCTGGCACTAGCTTTGTAAAGTATTTTGTTTTTACAAAGGTGACTCCAAAAATCCCTGTGAAATAGATGCTAAACTTTTAATTTGTTTTGACAATCTTTTAATGTTCATATAACGATTCAGCTGTTTAATGCTGAATATAAAATTTCATTGTTTTATAACAGATTATCTGGTGACAATTTTATGTGAAGTGAATAAGACTTTTTCTTCTTTCTGCAGAGAATTGTAAGTGCACAGAGCTTAGCTGAAGATGATGTTGAATGAGATCATGCCACACCAGAGAAAAATTAGTGATTTCATACCCCAGAAGATGAGCATCAGTGGGGGGATAAAGAGGGCAAACATCGTAGTTAATGGACTATGTACTACATTGAATCTACCAGAGTTAATCTTTAACTTTGGATAGGTGGGTCTGGCTGGATTTTATTTATTTATCCCAGTGAAAAGTGTATTTTGATTAAAAAAAAAAAAAAAAAAAAAAAAAAAAAAATTCATTTTATAAATACACTGTGTTGAGTTATCAAAGTGTCACTAACTTCATTACTATTAAAATATGCAGATGTAATGTTGTACATAGAAAGGTATAAAACTACTACGTATTAAATACCCAATGCTCATTTTTGAAAAACAAAGTGAAGGCAATAAAGATTTATCTGCACCTGTATGTCCATATGGTGGTCCTTTTAGATCTTGAAGCAGCTTACTCTGACACTTTAAAGCTATCTTTAAAGAATTGTCCTTATCATGTAAACTTGTTCTTAATAGTATGTCGGGTCTTCAAAATAGTTAACCATGCTTTTAAACAGCAGGTGGAAAATCTTTGTGGCCTATTGACAGAATAGACACGCAGTTAATAAAACAAAAGCCAGTCATGTACAGCAATAAAAGGAAGATGCAAAAAAGGAGGGTGATGGGAGATCAAGAGTGAAGGCTTAGAGACAAAGAAAATGAAGAATCCTGTTATTGCCAGAAACAATAAAAGCTGAATAGTTGCAAATAAAAACCAGAGCTGCCTGACTTAAATTCAGTTTATTGCAGCTGTAAGAATGGAAAGGTTTTTAAAAGCTGGAACCCACTGTGCAGGGAACGAGAATAACTAACAATTTAGGCCCATTGTTATGGCTTGGAAGACTTAGAGTGGTCATTAACAACTGGAAACATGACAAATATTTTTTTAAATTCATGCAAGTAACCAAGAAAACAAATTAAGATGATGATGTCCACAGGCTAATTAGCTAAAAAACACCAAAAAAATGCATAAAAATAGTTCATGAATTCTCAGTTCAAGGAAAAGACCATAAAAGTGGGTTAAAATAAATCACTGTGCTTTTCTTCATTTACAAATAGGAAACATACATGAAGTATAATCACACAAAAATAAGTGTGCAGTATAAAAGCCCTTTGCAAGGCTGAAGTTTTCCATGGATAGAATGAGTGTAACATCTTGGAAATAATCCATTTTTCTAAAGTATCCTATTTTTTCCTTTTGTTGCCACAACCATACAAGTTGCCAGAGGAAGCAATTGAAGATGAAAACTTGGATTTCGGTTAGCTTGGTGATGAGTGTTAATGTCAGGAATAGCAGGAAAGAGT
>NW_005841854.1:1223351-1236571 GCF_000455745.1 Alligator sinensis | reverse complement strand
CCCCAGCTGCTTTGAATGATATTAAGCTTGAGTGACAGTAAGGCAATGTAGGGCCCCTGCAAGACTCAAATGGTAACCTTGTGGCTATGCTAGATGAGAGAGCCGATTATTTTTAACAGTTTCTTTGCCTCTGTTTTCTTGAACAGGGACCGGGACGTCCCTCCTGCCAGAGGAAGGGACAATCTCGGGGATAGCTCTGACAGGCCTTGAGTCAGTGCAGAGGTAGTTAGGGATCTTCTGGAAGGGCTGGACATTTTTAAATCTGCAGGTCCAGATGCCCTCCACCCAAGGGTGTTGAGGGAGCTGGCAGGGGTCATTGCGGAGCCCTTGGCCTGAGCATTCGTGGTCATCTGGCCAGGTGCTGGGGGATTGCAAACTAGCTAATGTGGTCCCCATTTTTAAGCAAGGGAGGAAGGAGGACCCAAGTAACTATGGGCCCGGAAGCCTCACCTCGGTCCTCGGTAAGATCTTGGAGAAAATCAAGGAGCACATCTGTGGGGGGGCCAGCAGGGGAGATCATGGTCAGGGGCAGCCAGCATGGATGCATCAAAGGCAGGTCCTGCCTGACCAACCTGATTGCCTTTTATGACCAGGTAACTAAATCCTTGGGTGATGGTGTCACTGTGGACGTAGTCTTTCTAGACTTTTAAGAAGGCCTTTGACACTCTCTCTCCATCCTCATCAATAAATTAAGCGACTGTGGCATTGGTGCCTACACATTGAATGGGTAAAAAACTGGCTGATTCATAGATGCTAGGGCTGGAAGGGACCTCAATAGATCATCGAGTCCAACCCCCTGCATAGGCAGGAAAGAGGGCTGGGGTCAGATGACCCCAGCTAGATGCTTATCTAACCTCCTCTTGAAGACCCCCAGGCTAGGGGAGAGCACCACCTCCCTTGGGAGCCCATTCCAGACCTTGGCCACTAACTGTGAAGAAGTTCTTCCTAATGTCTAGTTTAAATCTGCTCTCGATGGGGCGTGCCCAGAGAGTAGTGGCGGATGGGTCATACTCAACCTGGCGAGATGTGAGCAGTGCGGTCCCGCAGGGCTCAGTCCTCGGGCCTGCACTGTTTAACATCTTCATCAGCGACTTGGACGAGGGGGTGGAAGCACCAAATTTGCTGTTGACAGTAAGATGTGGGGTGAGGTGGGCACACTTGAAGGGAGAGAGAGGCTGCAACTAGATTTAGACAGACTACAAAAGTGGGCAGATGAGAATAGGATGGGGTTCAACGTAGATAAATGCAGGGTGCTGCACCTTGGGAGAAGGAATCCACAGCATACATACGGGCTGGGGAGTTCCCCTCTTGAAAGCACAGAGGCAGAAAGGGATCTCAGAGTCATTATTGAAGAGAGATCCTGCTCCTGCCCCATCCCCCTCCCTTCTTTTTTTCCTGCTGTGTGTTTCTGCTGTGTGGGTATGTTTAAGTCTCCCCAGAGGTATTGGGTGTTGGCTACAGCTAAGGCTGGGGACTTCAACTGGGGTGTGCTGATTCTCCTGCTAGGAGCAAAGCCAGAGGTTCCTCTCTAGAGAGTCTTGCCCTTACCTTCTGGGCCAGGCTGATCGCCATATTTGGGGCCAGGAAGGAATTTTACCCCATAGATTGGTTTGGACTGTGTAGGTTTTTACCTCTCTCTGGTGGGGTGTGCGCCCTCTAACCAGGGCCTATTGAGTGCATATTGACAACGTTTTATAGAAGCAAGACATTGGTTGCCATCATTCCGCTGCTTTTACTTGTGGCAGGTTAGGGTGTTAAGACTACCCTCAATCCTGACATAACATAGACCTATGCAGAGTTTAGATTATGGTTGTATGGGATGTTTGGATAGGGGTGATTCTATCTCAGGCACAGGCTTGGACTAGCTGACCTCTGGAGGTCCTTGCCAGCCCTATTTCTCTATGACTCTTAAGATGTGGGTAGACTTACAGGATTTTTCAACCATGCTTCTCTACCAGAGGGAGTCGGCTTCAAGCACTAAAAGGTCAAGTTACTGGTTAAATTGTTACTGGTTAAGTCATTTGAGGTCACCTAGCAAACCACTGCCAGAGTTGAGATGCTTACATGCTTTGTTGATGCCTGGTTTAGAATTACAACCCTCGCGCAGTTTTTCCCTTAAACGCTTGCAGGCACTGCTTTTCCCGATAACATTTCACATTCTTATAGTTGGGGCAAATACTGCCTTTAATTGCTGTGTGGTGGAGCAAAATGTCATCTTGAATGTGCAGGCAGACTGGAATAGCAATACCAAGATGCTAAATTCACACCCTTGGTTATACTGGGACTGTCCTGTATGGAAAAAGACTTTAGAAGGAATGTGTGTGTCCAACTGGGTGGTTCTTCCCTGGTTTCTTGAAGAATTTGATGGTAACTTCAGGGTTTGCCACCATACTTGTGTGCTGATGTAACCCCTATATAGAAGAAATGGACATCAGTTCCTATCTGGTTAACTGTTTTACCTGCTTCTGGAAGTTTGCAGTGATAACCCAAATTGAGAAAGCTAGGTTTCAGTTATTTAAGATTGTATTGATTTTTTTAAAAACTAGTTAAAGTAGTTTTTTTACACTGGCATAATTGTCAGTGTCTCCTGTGAGCTTATGTGCCATAGTTAGAGGTGGGAATGTTGATGCTTTTAAAAATTTGCTTTCCCAAAATGTCTATTACCTACTGAAGCACCATGCATTTAACAGTTTAAAATAAAGCGTTGTCTAAAGTACGCTTTTGCTGTTATTTCAGCATTGTGTGGCCACTAACAGTTCCTGTGGTGCACAGCTCGTGTATAGACAAAGAAAGCTGTAATTTGCACCCCATTTCAGGCATTAGCAAACTTAAATGTAATTCACCAACTGTAGCAAAAGAGGAAGACGGGGCTTCCTGTATAGACAGGGCTCAGCTGTGCTTTCTACCATGTTATAAAAATGTGATTAAATGATGCAGGTTTTCCCCCTGTCTGTTACTTCCTTTACAGCTGTTACTGCAGCTAGTGGCACTGCCAGTCAAGTGCACCTATAAAGCATCATAGGTGGTGCCTTAATGTCACAAGGAAAGAGTTGCTCCTCTGTACTACTTCCAAGAATGAAGCCCTTATTCCCCATTTTCTGTTTCATGCTTGGATGGTAGCATACATATAACTTAGATCACTGCTAGGACTTCCCATACAGGAAAGGAAAGGCTATATTACCTATGTAAATGTCTGTCATCTCCAGTATTCCACTTCCTAAATAGCATTATGATTGGACAGACACCCAGCCGCTGGGAGCACTGCGTTCATGAATGCAGTGCCTTATTCGCGGATTTCGCCATTCACAGGGGATACGAGAATGTATCCCCCATGAATGGCGAGGGTCACCTGTACTTGTTTCATAAGGTTTTGGCCTAGTTTTCTTCATACAAGCCCTTGAAGTCCAGCTTCTGACCCACATGACAGAGCACCCAGGCAAAACCTTCCTCTATGGTTTTCAGCAATTGAGCCAAGACAACTTCTCTTTCCAAAGAGATAGCATTAGGTGTCTTAATCTTGGTCATGGTGGCTTTTGCAGGGAGTAGAATAGCATGGAAGGGGGTAAGAAGCCACAGAAAACAGTTGACTTTTCAGTCGTATCCACAACATGCCAATCTATAGAAAAGCAATGTCCTCCTCCATTTCACTGGAGCTAGCCAACAGGCACCAGTTACAAAATCAACAGGTCTTGGCGGGTGTGTCTACACTGCTGGCAAGCACCGTTGGCAGGCTGGCCCAGTGCCTGATCATCCACATTGCAAACTCCTCTGAGCTTGCCTCTCGCAAGCTGTTCTTTACAATTTGCCCATGCTCGAGACTACAAGAACATGAAGTCCATCAGCATCTGACTTTTGGCAACTCTAGCCCCTATTTCCTGTGTCCTACTGCCTGTAATCAGAGCCCAGCTTGCAGTACAGCCCTTCTAGGAATCAGTTGGCCTGCTATTTGTCTCTCCAATGCTTGATGTGCAGTTGCAGTAAGGACACATAACCAGGGAAGGGCAGCTTGTGCGACAGACTAGTTATGGATGACTTTCATGGTGACCCTAAATAGCAGGATAGGCATTCCCTGGCTTCTAAAGGGATTTAGGCTTCTAAATCACCAAGGCTGTTTTAAAATACTTAAGGAACAAATTGCATTTCCCATGTCCTTTCCTGTGATATGGGATCTGGCTTTTGTGACAGATTTGAGAAACAAGCAAGCATCATTTATATGATGATTTTTGTGAACAGTAAATTATTTTTGTTGAATCTTCTCAGTCTCCTCACCCTGCCACAAAACACTTAGAACCATGAGGGTCTCCCTTCATGAGCTGCAGGCCTCTACCCTAGAGCTGAATAAGTTTCCATGACCTGTTTAGTAATGAGCCTTATATAAAGTCACAGAGTCATAGAGAAGTGGGGCTGGAAGGGACCTCCAGAGCCCCCCTGCCTGAGGCAGGATCATCCCTATCCAAACCATCCTATACAAACCATCATCTAAATTCTCTATAAGACTACTGTCAACCCTGACACAACGCAGACCTAACACTTTAACCTACCACAGGTAAAGTAGGGGAACCACGGTAGCTGATGTCCTGCTTCTATAAAATATCAATATATGCTCAAGACATCCTGGGTAGAGGGCCATGCCCCCCACTACAGAGAAAGGCAAAAGCTCCCAATCTGTACCCATCAGATCGTGGGGTCACATTCCTTCTTGTCCTCCAAATATGGCAATTAGCCTGACCCCAAGCGGGGAGGCAAGACCCTCTAGCCAGGAACCTCTTACTTTTCTCCCATTTTAACTCTTTTACTGTGGTCGAGTCCTTTGTGATGGACAGCTCTCCCTTCATGCAGCCTGGCTCACAGGTGCCGTCATCTCTCTTACAGTATCTGTTCTGTCCCCTTCTCACTTTGCCTTTGCTGTCTTTCCTTCTGCCTTCTCTTTGGGCTGTCACTGAGTTATACCTTTCTGCTGTACTGTTGCTTTTCTGCACTCACCAGCTGGCCACATGCTTTTTTCAGGGTAGGGGTCAGAGGCAGGACCTGCTTGAGGGCTCAATACAGTTATTATTAGTTTCAGTGATAACTAGTTAACAGTTAATAACTAGTTATCACTCTTCAAGTCAGTGTTCATTTCCATTTGCCTTGTACAGTGATCATTTTAGACTGGCGCACCCCTCAGACAGAGTCCCCGGCACTCTCACTGCTGGGCTGAGAAAAGATGCTGGGGCCAGCTGGGCTTTGTTGGAGCCCAAAGACCTGCTCACATGAGCCTTTTCTACAATCAGCTGCAATAAACCTAACCATGAGGTCATGAAGGCTGTAAGTGGCTTTCAAACATGTAGGCCTCGGGGAGTGCAGAGGCAGAGAACAGATTTGAGGCCAAAGAGCTTCCAAAGAGGCAGCATTTGGTGTCCTAATACTTATCACTGTGGTTTTTGCAGGGAGTAGTAGAATAGTGTGGAAGGGGGTAAGAAGTTCAAGCGTTCTGTGCCATCTCCTGCCCTTGCTAGTGGTGAAATGCTGACTTACATCTGTCATCTTCCAGCTGACAGAGTATTGAGCCCTTAAGCAAGTCCAGCATATAACAGCAGAGGGCAGTCCTGTACACATGTAACCTTCAGGCTCCTCTTGCAAAATCCTAAATTTTTGAATCTCTGCGTGCTGTGATTTGGTCCAATGCAGCTTGCATCCTGGCACAACATTGGCCAATGCCACATGTGTTCTGTATGGCAGCATGGCCAAAGCAGCAGCAATGGCAGCTACACAACACCAAGGCAGATGATGACTCCCTATTTTGGGTTCTTCTGCGTCATATTCACTAATCAGAGTTAATTTTACTGGCCAAACCAGACAAAAATATTTTTAATGTTGCTTGTTTTTTGACCAGGGCAATGATTCCTCATGAGAGAGAGAGAGAAAGATAGAGAAACCAAGAAAAACCTGAGCTGGATGGAGAGTGTGCACACATGCACATGTGTGCATATATGTTTGTGTGGAGCACAGCCACGCACGTATGTATTGGTAAAACTGGTGAAAAGTGCAGGGAGGAGTTGGCATTTGCTTATGGCTTCTGGTTTTAGTCCACTCAGACTATAGCAATAGCAAATTCTTATCACCTGACTGTGTTTTGCAACCTGTGTAAAATGAGTTGGTAGCTTCTAACAGCCAGGGACCAGCTGTGCACATAACAAACCATCCACCACATGGTCACTTGGGCTTGGTAGTATGAGCCAGTAGCAGAAAGGGAAGGAGATTTAACTATCATTTCACCCTTGAGGTTTAAAAAGTGACATTTGCCTCTTTCATTTCGTGTGCAAAGTATGGCTTTTTGAAGCTCCCCACAATGTGGTTATCAGCTTCTGCTATACCTTGTGTTGTTTCATTAGGAGGATTGTACTTTTCAGCTGGGATGACTAAAGTTACAGAATTATTACATGAATTCAGTAACTATGATTCAATGGCTAGTTTAAATGTAGAAATGGAGAAAAGGAATTAATGAGCAAGCTTATTTTCCATAATAGTTATTAACTAGTTATCACTCTTCAAGTCAGTGTTAATTTCCATTTGCCTTATACAGTGGTCATTTTAGACTGGCATTTACTTCCACCACATGCCAGACAGACCTGGTGTTATCTCACTGTTTGGTCATGTGAATTGTTGCCAAGAGCAATGCAAACTCCCGAAACTGAGGTGATCAAAATCTTTATTTTCATAGATTTCATAGACATCAGGGCTGGAAGGGCCCTCGGAAGATCATCGAGTCCAGCCCCCCGCCCAAAGGGCAGGAAGTCAGCTGCCCCCATTAAACCCCCATCATGCCTAGCTGCCTCCCTTGTGACTCTTGTTGATTGTACAACAGTCTGGGTCTTTGTTATGCAATACAGAGGCCAGAGGTGTACAGAAGCTGTGGATTGAGTTTGCCTAACCAAGAGGGATTAGTAGCAGAATAACATTTTGCGTGCTTGTATCCTTTTCTGCAGTGATATTAACTTCACCTTCACCCATTTTTGCTAGTATTAAAGTTTGGTTGCTGGAACTAGTGACCCACTTTTATCTATCCGCAGGGGCTGTCTAGTTGGCCTTTCAGCCCCGGTGATCATTATTTGTACTACGTAGGGCTGGGCATGGCATTTGGAGCACCCTGCTCCCACGTGCTTAGTCTGAAGTCCTGCTCCTGTAACTTGTCCTGTAAGACTGCATCCATGTGGATCCAGGAAATGGAAGATGAAACAATGACATAGCAAGGAGGAAGATAAGGACAACAGCATTATGATCACTCAGAAAATAGGGTGATTGTTTCACTCGTTGCTGTTTGTTTTTTGTTTTTTAATTATGCATTGAAGCTCTGAGATCTGATTCTTCTCTGCATTCCTCCAGTTATAGCCCGAGGATCCTATGCATGTTTGTACTATGTTGTAGTCACGGTTAGCATTATCCATGACTCCAAATATTCAAAACCAATCATGAGACTGTATGTCTTTTTAAATAACAGATGCTGGGTTCTTTCATTTGTCCTCTGGTTCCTGAGTCTGTAGGGTGGACTCAGGTCTAATTTTCAAGATTTTTTTTTTTTCACAACCATGAATGCTAGAAATGCGTTGAGAAATAAAACAAGAGAACCCTAAGATACAATCACAAGATCTGGCAAGGCTAGGTTAGTTACCTTGAGGTAAAACTGCAGGAACACAGACAACCTTTTCCTGTAACAGCATGAATGTGCAGCAATGCTTTGCAGTTTGATAGCTCTGCATATTCTATACAGATTTATTCATTTGATCCCAGAGCACAATTTGGAGTTGCTGAACCTGCTGCACTGAGAAATTGGGGCATTGTGAAGTGAGAAGGGGCTGTGTTTTCAAAAGCCCAAATAAGCATTTTGAACTGCCCAACAGACTAACACAGCACAAGTCATGCCAGGCAGTGGCTCCCTCAAGCACACCCTGCTGTTCTGACCAGCAGCAGTGTAGCCATGTCTGCACAGCACCAGAGGTGCACTAAGTGGTACTGTCACTCAGAAGTACTAATTTGCCCACCCAGATGTGTCTCCACTGCTCCCAGCCCTGGAATGGCACTCGCTTGTCTGTCACAGCAGCCTTGTGGTCCAGACCTTGTGGCTACTGTAACTCGTGAGTAAATCTGGGAATGGGATGGCAGAAATCTAACTCCCATGGATGGGAGAAAATGTCTTACTGTGAGAAACTTAAATATCCAATCTCTTCAGTTTATTGAAAACTTAGGCAGCACTTCTCCTCCAACTGTCTGTGACACATACTGTATTTGATGCCAGAGGGTTTATCAATTAGAGCAGGAGATCTTGAGCCCTGGTTCCTCGGTTGTATTCTTAGCTCTGCTCTTCTGATTTTAAAATGAGCAATACACAATATTGACACAGCACACGCTAACTGAACGAAGCTAGGTGACTGGTATGTCAACAAGTAGTTATCAGTGGAAAACTGCCACTGAATGGGGATGTTTCTAATGGGTTCTATAAGAGTTGGTACCAGTCCCAAGGCTGTTCAGTGACCTGGAAGTAAATACGTGATACAAGGGGTGATAGAGAGAACTATAATGAGGAGAACAAAGGAGTCATGCAGAATGATCCAGCATGTTTGGTGAGTCGGGCTTATCCAACTGAGGAAGGCAGGCCATGATTATAGAATGGGGTGCTATATCTTGGAAAGTGTAACAGGGAGCCAGAGGCTCCTGCTACTTTAAGGGGATGCTGCAGCATGCTAAGCTTGCTGGGTGGGATCAGCAGCTGAGCAAAGGCTAGCTGGAAGGAAGCAAGCAGGCCAGTATCGGCTGGTATAGGAGCTACTCCTGGGGGAGAGATTATCCCCTTGAGGCAGCAGTTGGGCAAAGGCCAGCTGCTAGAAGATGAGCAGCTAAAATGCAGGCATAAGCAGCCCAGACCTGCAAGCAACTGGGCTAATCCGCAGCAAGGAGAAGCAGGTTGGTCATCAGGCCCAGAATGGAAACCCCTGTGGGTGGCTGGACAGCTGCCCAACAGGAAGAGGTGAGGCTTTAGAGGCACACAAGATCAGTGCCTGAGACCAGGTGGTCAATCTGGCCTTGCAGGCAGCAGGTAGAGGAGCTCCCAAGAGAGAAGACCTGCAAGAGGCAGCCTGGCAGGCACCCAAGCCCCTACTCCCCCAAGAAAGCCTGAATGAGAGGGCTCCAAAAGAGGCATGGCTTGTGGGAACATTGAGCCAGAGCAGGGAAGGCTTTTAGTTCATAACGCAGCTTGCTTAGGTTTAGATTGTGTTTATGTTTGGATTAAGGGAGGACCAGGTTGTGGCTCTGAGGAAGGTCTGGAAGCCACGGAAGGTCTGGAGGCCACTGTTAGGGAGCCTAGCTTGGGGTCAGAGACCCAGAGGGCTGTGGGCTGGTGCACAGCAAGGCTGGAAGAGCCCAGGCCAATGGAGGCCGTCTAGCCTGGTGTCAAGAACCAAAGGGGCTGAGGCTGGTGCAAGCTGAGACTGGGAGAGCCAAGGCTGGTGGGAGCAGCCTGGTCTGGGGTCAGGGACGCAGAGGGCTGCAGGCTGGGACAGAGGCACCATAGCCATATGGAGCCAGAAAGCATGAGGCTAAGGCCACAGCAAGAAGACTGAAGCCAGAGCAGGCTTAAGCCAAGGGGAGCTAAGGAGATGGGCTGAAGTCTAGGACAGGTTGAAGCCAGATTGGGGCCAGGAGACCAGGAAGAAGAGAGCCTTGTTAGGATCAGGGGAGTGGCAAGCTGGAAGAACTAGATAATTAACACATGGGGCCACCAGGGTCAGTGGACAATCTAAAGTACCATCTGTGAGGCATGGGCATAGCTATAGGTTCAGAAGAAAGCCACAAAGAGCTCTTAGGCCACCTGGGGTCTGGTGGGAGGGTCCTGACTTAAGGCTTGAAGGGTAGGACTGGGGTCAACTGGGCATGTGAGGGGCCCACTGGCCAAAAACAGGCTAGGGGTCACTCTGGGACCTCAGGGAAGTCTCTCTTTTTACAGTAGAAATAATTCCATCAAGGCATGGCAGGAAGAAGAAAGGGAGGGTAACCCGGGGGGCCAGAGTGGGCAGAAGCTGCACAGACACCAGGGAGCATCATGGCTGCCCCTGGGCCCTGCTGTAGAAAGCCATGTCTCTGAAAAGGATTTTGGGTTTAGCCTGGATGAGCATCTCTCACGGAGTGTCCTCTATGGGGTACTTGCTCAGGATTGCTGGGGCCGTGTCTTATTTCTGAGAATACCTCTTGAAGCCAGGCCAAGCTTGACTTTGAGAGCAAATGGGGAGCTCAGGCCCCATCCCCAGTCCCAGCCATAGCCTTTCAGTCTCTCACCTTCCCTTGTTCTCCTTGGACCTGACTTGTGAGTGAGCATCAATTCAGTTCCTGAAAGAGGGATTTCACCTCCTTTTGGGATGACCTAGTGCAACCTACAGTTGCAAGCAGCACAGCAGAAAGTCTCTTCTGTAAAGGCATTTATTGGAGCAAAGGCCATCCAGCCAGAGGTTCACTGTCCCTTCCACAAGGATTCCACAGAAATCCTTCCATTCTGCAGAGTTATGAGCACTCCCAGATATCCTCCACTTGTTTCAGTCTGTTGACTTTTCTGGCCAGGAGCTGCCAGTCTGCTTGTTCCCAACCTGCTCTCCCACTGTCATGCGTATCTCCTCTGGACTCTTCTTAGGCATCTCACCTCTGTTGATAGGTCAATGAAGCCATTCAAGGCTTTGTTGATGCTAAACGTCCATCTCATCTCCTGCAGGCAGCCAGCCCAGGCACTTAACTTTCATTCTCTATGCACATGCTAATGAGCAGGGACCCAGGTTTTCTGGTTTTCATGGAAAATGGAAAAAACAGTGGAGTTCACCATTTACTCAAGAAAAACCACGGATTTTCCATTTTAATGGAGAAATGTGTGGATTTTGCACTTTTTCAAAGAGCTTTCTGCAGGCCGGCAGAGTTCTAGCCTGCAAGGGACTTGGGGGAGTGGAAGGAGGGTGGTCAGGCAGGGGGTACCATGTGTGTATATATGCACATGGCCACCAGGCAGCCTGGAGAGCAGCTGTCATAGGTATGTTGGGGGGGTGGGATTGAGGCCTCCATAGAGAGGGAGGGATTTGGGGAGGGCTGGGGATGCTGCTCAGCCAGGCAGTGCATGGGGCTTGGGGCCCAGGCACAGTTGCGGGGGGGCAGGGGCCTTTGGACCCGGGTCCCTGGACCCGTAGCCCTGGCAGCTGGGGGCCCCCTCCAGCAGGTCTGGGGTTAGAGAGCTTCTGGAGGGGCTGAACGCAGGGGGAGCTCTGATTTTCCATGATAAAAAACCCAAAATCAAATACCAAAATGTATAGGTATTTAGAATTTATTTTATTTTAGTGTTTGAGGTACTGGTAGGCTTCAAAATTGCTTTAAAATTGTAAATGTATCAATAAAACATTGTGTTCAACTGACATACATATACATATATAGTGGTGTTTCACTTTAATCATGGATTTTGGGGTTTTTGTCAGATAATTTGTGATTTTTTTTATCAGAATGTTTTTTTTACCATGATGCCTGCTAATGAGGTAATCTGAATCGCATAATATGATTCATAATAATATGAACACAGTCAATATAGAAATATCTCAGTAAAACCCATAGTACATCACAGCACCCAAGTGTGATGCTCTGGCAGAAAAGGCCAATGTGGTCCTTGGTTGTGCGAAGGTGGGAGAAGGCAGGGGTAACGTGTAGGGGGTGCACGTGCACCCCCTGCAAAAAGGTGCCGCCAACACTGTGAGGTGGTCGCCGACCTGCGGGTGGTCGCCGACCCCTGGTCTGTGCCTGCCACCCCCCTCACCACTGCTGATAGTGCCGGTGGCATCTGTGGGAGCTCTCCGCTCACCACTGGCACTGTGCTCCCACTGCTGCCACCACCATGCTTCTGCCACTGCCAGCATAGCCGTGCCCCACCACAGCCGCTGGGGGCATGCACCGTTCATGGGAGAAGGGAATAAAAGTGAGGAGGTGAGTTTGCATCTTTGTGCAGTGTTAGTGAAACATACTGGGACACTGCATACAGTTCTGGTATCTATATTTTCAGATGAATGCTGAGAAGTTGTGAGAGGTGCAGAAAAGAGCCACAAAATAATGAAGGGCTGGAGAAAATGCTCAACAGTGGGAGATTTAAATTGCTCAATCTGGTGAGTTTACATTTTCAAAAAGATTAAGAGGTGACTTGATTACAGAATAGAAATACTTTAATGGGGAGGGGGCAGAGAATTACTAGGCATTAAGGGGCTTCTTTAACTCAGCAGAGAGTCATGGTAAGAACCAATGGCTGGAAGCTGAAACCAGAGAAATTCAAAATAAGGAATTTGACAGTTTTTCAACAGTGAGAGGACTGACCCTGGGAACAAATTACCATGGGAAATGGTTGGTTTGCTTATTGATATCTTCAGATATAGACTGGATGTCTTGCTGGAAGATATATTTTAGCCAAAGACAAGTTACGGGGCTCAGTACAGGACTATCAGGGTGAAAATTAATGGCCTCTGCTATATAGGAGGTCAGGCTAGGTGACCTAATTGTCCTTTCTGGCCTTAAACATGAACTGGCTCACTGTGTGAGCTTGGGTATGCCACTGTGTACTTTGGTTTCTCCTTCTATAAGTGGGTATCATAAGATTCCACAGGGGCTAGTTTTTAAACAGGTTGTATAATGTGCACTGAGATCTTTGGATAGAAGCTGCTCTATAAGGAGAATTTAGTATTATCATGCTAGTCCTTGCCCCTTGCTCTCTGTCATAAAAAAACAGGCAAGAAAAGCAATTGGCTTCCCTATATAGTCACTTTTGTCCCTTCAGTTTTGTTGCTTCCAACTGTTTATTTGTTATGAGACTCTCCAGCAGTCAGAATTGCTGGTCTCTTTGCTCTGTTCCCCCTAGAATTTTTCAGCGGGCCTGATAATATCTTTCATTACACTGTATAGTGAGAATCCTTTTGCAGATCAATGTTTACCACCTCAGGCAGCACATTTTCAATAAAATCAGTGACAGCAGCTCTTGCTTGGACCTTATTAATCTTTCTGTGTTTGCTACGCCCCTGGTTCTCTAACAGCTGAAGGTATCTTTCGTGATTTCAAGTAAAGCTTTATTAAAAAGTGATCGGGTCCTTCAGAATTGTCACTGGCTCTGTTCTTTCATTTTGCCCATCTTTTCATTTTCTCAGCTTGCCTTTCAAATTTTTCCTCATGGCTTTCCTGCT